>NC_066619.1:100911086-101140208 GCF_025201925.1 Gopherus flavomarginatus | reverse complement strand
ACATTAAATGTTTTTAGAAGATCTCTTTCTATAAGTCTATAATATATAACTGAACTATTGTTGTATGTAAAGTAAATAAAGGTTTTGAAAATGTTTAAGAAAATTCATTTAAAATTCAGTTAAAATGCAGAGCCCCCTGGACTGGTGGCCAGGACCCAGGCAGTGTGAGTGCCACTGAAAATCAGCTCCTGTGCCGCCTTCGGCACCCGTGCCATAGATTGCCTACCCCGATCTAACATTTTAGGCTTCGTTAGGCATTTGAGTCCAGAAATACCTAAGTCTAGTAAGGCCTAAAACAAATGCGTACAAAAAGGATAAATTTGCAGATGGTACCTCTTTTTTTAAGAAGGTGGTTCATGAAGTAACAAAGTTTGGTAACCACTTCTCTAACAGAAGTCTTGAATTTTTTTTAGCATGGACTGAGGGTGAGAATGGTTAGAGTGAGGAAAGAAGTATATGGCCCAACCTGGAGTATCCCCCGTTTTGTTAACACTCCTCTTTCAGTAATCGGGCTATCAGGCTCAAGTAATGCTTCCTGTTACAAGAGGTCCAACCTTTTAATGGATGATGTGATAGGCACTGTGTGTGTTTCACTAAGTTTGAGAATCATGGCTGCCTTCACCATCTGACAACTGCGATTATTGTTTCCTCCCACTTATCTTTTGCTTCTCAGATGTGGTAAGGGTAGCAGTTGCGTGATGAGATAAATGTACTCAGTTTGGCCAACATTAGTGTAAGATCATTCATTCCAAGTGCCCTTTGGTTTGCTTCCCATATGAAAAAGAGCTTTGCTGTGACATTTTTTCTGGATGTGAACAGATCCACCTATTGATTGCTGAAATTCTGAGACATTATCTAGAATATTTCTTGTTATTTATTTTAACACAGCTTACAACCATCATGCTGCCCAAACCAGAAGTCCTCTGTGCACGTTTCCAAAGTGTATGGAAATGGAGATGGAATGCAGAAAGCAAACCAGACAGGCCACCTAAACAGTGACCAGTGTATTATGTAATGGTGACAGTAGGATAATTTGCATAACTGAGGTTGCATCAAGTGATTCCATTCCACAATGGTACTGCATCATTAAAAATTAACACAACTGCAGCATGCCATTTGTCAACCCAGAAAATTCTCCCACTGACGCACAGGTGATCAACGTGGCTCCCTAAAATACATACACAGGAACCAAATCTGAATGGGGCATGACTGTAGCGCGCTTAAAACAAGAGCAGGAAAAAATGTAATTTCTAATAACTTAGTGGCATGGCTAAATCTTTCTTTTCACAAGCAACTATACCTTGTGGAAATACGTCTGGACAATACTCACCCTATCATAGAAGTCACCATATTCCATATAAAAATGAAGTGACATGACTGCAGTACATGTGAAAGGCTTTTTCTTCTTTTGTTTGAACATAGTAAGTCACAGGAGATGCAAGACTACAAAATGTGTTTAGACTATGTTAATTTTAGTTACATCAAAATTTTAAAACAAAACCAATAACTTTAAAAGCGAGTGAGGGAGGAGGAGGAGGAAGACAGGACACAAAAACTACATTTCAACTTACCTTTAGTGTTAAGGATTTAATTGATAGGTCAGCCATTTGTGGATTAGTACCTGACTGCACCATTTTGAAGAAGAAATCACAAGGCTGCAATACCTAAATAAGAAAGAATTCATGGTCAACTCTAACAATATATAGTAACTGAAGTAAAAATACATGCTTAGCTAGAAAAATAGCTCCTCTAAAATGCCATTAGGAAGATTTAAGGGAAAGAGTTACTAGTGATAATTCTGGTGGCTCTTTAAAATGAAAAACTTGACTCTTAATATTAGCATTCCTTCTGAAATGAGAGAAACAAAAGCAAATGGAGCAAACAATATTTCAGCCATACTAGACTGTTACTCACTCAATATCAAAAGTGAATGATAGGGAAAAAGTAACCATTCTTACCAGAAAATGTCCATTCTTCGAGTAGTAAGATCCACAGAGCCATTACAATGGTCCTTCAGCCTGCTTGCCACTTGGGGTCAGAATCACACTTGTCAGCTGGTCTGCCCTACCCTTTATCTCCTTGGTTGGTGGCAGGAAGAAAGTGAAGGAGCATGTGTGAATCATGCTACTTCACTCTCTTCCTGCCACCTACTCTATATTACATAACTACTTGATTCTATAACTTGATATGAACTGCTGGCCTTCTCCTCTAAGGATGAAGAATTCTCTTTGTAGTTTGTGCATCTACATAAGTCTATAAGCTGCACTCGGACTGTGAGCAGGAGAATCTGATTATCTCCCACACTCTAGTGTACTCTGCAAGGGTGAACAGGGAAACAGAGCTGATTTGATTATTCATTTATTTCTCCTTTGGAAGTCTGTCCCCATAAAAATGGTTACTTACCATCTTTAAGACACGGCTGCAGACTGCTCAGGTGTGTACGCAACCAGTGCACTGAAGTCAGAGAACTTGGCTTGGTAGCACCCGCTGGGACAGTGCTTGTACCCTCTGGCCCATGTAGCCCCTCCCATGGCTATATAAGGGCAGCACTGTCCTGACCCCCACTCAGTTCCTTCACATTAGACTCCAAGGCTGGAGATTCCAATGCAGAGTGCACAGAGGGCGAGTCATGGAGGACAGGTCTGCACCCACATCTTGAAGAACAACAGTGAAAATACAAGTAAGTAATTTTTTTCTTCTTTTCATGATTGAAGATGTGTATTCCACTCAGGTGACTCATAAGCAGATCCAGCAGGCAGTAAGGTTCAGAGTCTACGTAAACAATGCCTGCATAACTGACTCCCCAAAGTTTGAATGTGACCTATACGCTGTAGTAATAGCATAATCTTTAGTTAAAGTATGCAGTGAAGACCATGCAGCAGCCCTGCAAATATCTAACACTGAAACATTGTTGACAAATATGATCAATGTCCCTTGGACTCTTGTTGAATGAACCTATAATGTCCGCCAGGGCATAGTCTGAGCTACTCCATACACTGTAGTAATACAGGAAGTTCTCTACCTGGAAATAGTCTGTGCAGAAAGCAGCTCATCTTTCATCTGATCTGCACAGTGAACAAGAAGTCAAGGTGATGAATGAAATGGTTTAGTCCTTTCAAGATAGAATGTCAAGCACCAACTCAGATCTAATGTATGGATATGCTGATCACCCGCATTTCAGTGCAGCTTAGGAAAGAATAAAGGCAAGTAAATAACTTGATTAAGGTGAAATTGTGAAACCACCTTGGACAAAATCTTTGAATATAGTCTTAAGGACACTTTGTCTTTGAATAACTGAATAAATGGAAATTCTGCCATTATGGCTTGTAATTTGCTGACACTTCTTGCGGATATTATAGCCGTAAGAAAAGCTGTTTGTTGGGAATAGAGGAACAATGAGCAGGTTGCCATGAGATCAAATGGAGGACCCATGAGGGCAGCCAGCACAGTATTTAGGTCCCACAACAGGATAATTTCCTTCACAGGTGGAAAGAGGTGGATAAATACCTTTTAGAAATCTCACTACCATGGAGTTTAAGAAAACTGATTTTTCTTGGATTGGATGAAGAAACAACTGAGACTCCCTTTGATATTGACCAAACTGAAAAATGTTTCCATTTAGCCAAATAAGTAGATCTAGTAGATGGTTTTCTACTATTAAGTCAGCAGGTGAGGAAGGAGAGTAAGATCTGGGATATCAAACAGACAGACTGAGAAGGTCAGAGAACCAATATCATCTTGGCCAACCTGGTACAATAAATATCAGTCTGGCATGGTCCAACTTCAAGTTTGAGGATAACCTGAGAAGCAAGAGGGATGGAGGAAAGGCATCCATCAGGTCTGTTCCCCAGTTCAGATGGAAGGCATCAGCTAGAGACCCTAAACTAAGTCCTGCTCGGGAACAAAACTGACAGCACTAGTTATGCTTTGCTGAAAAAAGGTCAACCTAAGGAATGCTCGATTCCCTGAACGTAGACTTTACCCCACAGCTGTTTAGAGACCACTCGTGGTTGTCAGAGAAAGTCCTGCTGAGATGACAGCACAGCACAGCAGCCAGCAAACAGAGCAGTAAATAGGGGAGTTACAGGGGGAGTTTGCAGGAGAGACTTAGAGACCTAGGCAGAGGAACTAACAGGCTAGTGAAGGGAGTGGGTTGTGGTCTGCCGCTGTTCTGGTGCCTGTTAGGTGTTTGTTTTGGTTTTTGTTTTCTGGACTAACAGGTTTTAGGTAGGAAGGCTATGACTGACACAGAGGCAGCAGTGAAAGACACAATGAGGATGACTGGATGTGGAAGCTGCGGCATGTATATGATTCTGGGGTGGGTACCAGAAAAGAGTTTTGTCTGCATGAAGTGCTGCCTGATAGAGCTGATGGAAGAAAAGATCCGAGGACTGGAGATGCAGGTGGAAACTCTGGTACAGTTTAGAAGACAGTTCGAGCAGATGATGGAGCAAAGATATGAGGCGGCTGAAGAGAGAAGCTCAGACTTGCAGATGGAAGCAAGACCAAAGAATTCTGAGGAGAGACTGCTGGGTGAGGAAAGTGGTCGGTGGAAGCATGTGACTAAGAGAACCAGGCAGAGGAAAAGACGAGTGAAGGAGGACTAGAGCTCAGGAACAGGTTTGCAGAGTTGGAAAATGAAGAAGGGGCACAGCAGGTGGTCGCTGAAGGTGAGAGGGCAAGGAAGAAGAGAAGGAGAGGCTAGTCCTATAGGAAGAGGGGAAGAGTCAATGGAGACAACACCAAGTATGAACCCCAGGAGGATACGGGATGGGTTGTGGAGGACTGCAAGGGACAATAGAAATCAAGAGGACCTGCAGCCCGTGGGAGCAGGGGATAGACCAAAGAACCACACTGTCACCAGGAAAAGGCAGGTCTACGTGATTGGGGACTCCTTACTGAGAAGGATAGACAGGCCTGTAACTAGAGCTGATCCAGAGAACAGAAGGGTGTGCTGTCTGCCAGGTGGTAAGACACGGGATGAGGACCTGAGGCTGAAAAGGATTCTAATGGGAGCGGGAAAGAATCCGCTGATTGTCCTTCACGTGGGAACGAACGATATGGCTAGATTATTGCTGGAACATATCAAGGGAGACTATGCCAGACTGGGGAAGGCGCTTAAGGAAACTGAGGCTCAGGTGATCTTCAGTGGGATTCTGTCTGTTCCTAGAGAATGTCAACAAGATTATGGCGATCAACAGATGGCTCAGGCAGTGGTGCTATAAAGAGGGCTTTGGGATGTACGGCCACTGGGAAGCATTTATGGACAGAGGACTGTTATCTCGGGATGGACTTCACCTGAGTAAGGAGGGAAATAGACTTCTAGGAGGAGGCTGGCACAACTGATTAAGAGAGTTTTAAACTAGGAATTTGGGGAAGATGGTTAGGAGATGTCCAAGTAAGAGAGGATACAACCGTGGGCAGAAGAATGGACATAAGGAGGAACAGTAGTGTAGATACCAGTCTAACTGGTAATACTGGTGGTAGAATCTCTCTGCCTAACCACGTAAAGAATGTCAATGAAACCAAACGGCAAAAATTAAGATGTCTGTACACTAATGCGAGGAGCCTAGGTAACAAAATGGAGGAACTAGAGCTAGTGGTGCAGGAAGTGAAACCAGATATTATAGGGATAACAGAAACATGGTGGAATAGTAGTCATGACTGGAGTACAGGTATTGAAGGTTATGTGCTGTTTAGGAAAGACAGAAATAAAGGCAAAGGTGGTGGAGTAGCATTGTATATCAATGATGAGGTTAACTGTAAAGAAATAAGAAGTGATGAAATAGATAAGACAGAGTCTGTCTGGGCAAAAATCACTTTGGGAAAGAAAGCTACTAGAGCCTCCCCTGAGATAGTGCTTGGGGGTGTACTACAGACAGCCAGGATCTGATTTGGATATGGATAGAGACCTCTTTAATGTTTTTAATGAAGTAAACACTAATGGGAATTGTGTGATTATGGGAGACTTTAACTTCCTAGATATAGACTGGAGGACAAGTGCTAGTGGTAATAATAGGGCTCAGATTTTTCTGGATGTGATAGCTGATGGATTTCTTCACCAAGTAGTTGAAGAACCAACAAGAGGGGATGCCATTTTAGATCTGGTTTTGGTGAGTAGTTAGGATCTCATAGAAGAAATCGTTGTAGGGGACAACCTTGGTTCGAGCGATCATGAGCTAATTCAGTTCAAACTAGATGGAAGGATAAACAAAAATAGACCTGGGACTAGGATTTTTTATTTCAAAAGGGCTAACTTTAAAGAATTAAGGAAATTAGTTAGGGAAGTAGATTGGACTGAAGAACTTGTGGATCTAAAGGCGGAGGAGGCCTGGAATAACTTCAAGTCAAAGTTGCAGAAACTATCAGAAGCCTGCATCCCAAGAAAGGGGAAAAAACTCATAGGCAGGAATTGTAGCCCAAGCTGGATAAGCGAGCATCTTAGAGAGGTGATTAAGAAAAAGCAGAAAGCCTACAAAGAGGGGAAGATAGGAGGGATTAGCAAGGAAAGCTACCTTATTGAAGTCAGAACATATAGAGATAAAGTGAGAAAGACCAAAAGCCAGGTAGAGTTGGACCTTGCAAAGGGAATTAAAACCAATAGCAAAATTAGATGAAGGTTTCTAACCATTAGAGGAGTGAAGTTCTGGAACAGCCTTCCAAGGGGAGAAGTGGGGGCAAAAGACATATCTGGCTTTAAGACTAAGCTTGATAAGTTTATAGAGGGGATGGTATCATGGGATAGCCTAATTTTGCCAATTCATTTGGCAATTGATATTTGATCAGCAGCAGGCAAGTATGCCCAGTGGTCTGTGATGGGATGTTAGATGGGGTGGGATCTGAGTGACTACAGAGAATTCTTTCCTGGGTGCTGGCTGGTGAGTCTTGCCCACATGCTCAGGGTTTAACTGATCGCCATATCTGGAGTTGGGAAGGAATTTTCCTCCAGGGCAGATTAGCTGAGGCCCTGGAGATTTTTCGCCTTCCTCTGCAGCCTGGGGCACAGATCACTTGCTGGAGGATTCTCTGCAGCTTGAGGTCTTCAAACTACAATCTGAGGACTTCAATAACTCAGACATAGGCTAAGGGTTTCCAACAGGAGTGGATGGGTGAGATTGTGTGGCCTACGTTGTGCAGGAGGTCAGACTAGATGATCATAATGGTCCCTTCTGACCTTAAAGTCCATGAGTCTATGAACTGGTTTTGAGAGTTGGAAAGTGTGCCACTGTGGGTATTATGTCTTCCTTGACACAGAAGTCCCAAAACTTTGTTTCCTGACAAAGCTCCTTGCTTGTTCACATAATATACTATGGTGGTATCCTTGGTGAGTATGTGAACCATTGCTCTCTTGATCAGATCCCAGAAGGCACAGTCCCATGCACTGTAAATGTCAGATATTGATACAGAACAATTATTCCCATTCCAAGCACAAACCCTAAACCTTTAATGTTCCTAAATGTGCTCCCTAACCTATTATGGAGGCAACAGTGATTACATTTCTGGTTGGCAGAGGACACGCAAAGGGAACACCCTGGCAACATTGTTCCATTTTGCTTACCCCTGAAGAGAATACAATATCTCTAGAGGCACTCAGACAAACCTGTCCAATGACTGGCAGCTTAGGTAATAGACCAGCTTCAGTCATGACTGAAAAGGATGAAGACGTAATCTCACATGCTGAACCATGTAAGTGCATGAGGCCATACATGCTAGTAACTTCAGGTACGCATGGACCGTGGTCAAAGGATGAGATTGCAGATCCAGACAAATGCAATAAATTCCCTGGAATCGATCATATGAGAGAAAAGGCCTCAAATTCATGAAGCGTAGTAAGGCTCCAATGAGCTTGATATTTTGAGTTGTAGACAACAGGACACTGCTTTGTTCAAAATCAACCACAGTGGATCGAACTGGACACAACTGAGGATTTGGCCCTCGGATCTACCTCTCACTAGCCATACTTTAGGTATGAGAAGACATGAATTCCCCTCATTCTGAAATAAGCAGTTACCACCATCATGCATTTGGTAAATATGCCTGGGGCTGGTGATGGGACAAATGGGAGAACCATGTATTGATGGTGTTGGCAGGCAACAATGAATCTCAGCAACTTTCTGTGGCCTGGGAAAATTGGCACAGGGAACTAGGCATCCTGAAGACTGAGAGCAACAAATCAGACATTGTGATTCAATGCAGGAAGAATAGTAAGCCAGGGTAACCATGTGGAATCTCAAATACTTGATGTATTTATTGAAATCAGGGAGATCAAAGATAGGTCTCACCCTTCCTTGCACATGGGGATCAGGAAGTACCAGAGTAGAATTCCTTTCCCTGAAGAAAAGGAAGAACCTCCTGCATAGCTCCCAGAGCACACAAAGCCTGGAAGTGCTGAAGAAGCAGCAGCTCGTGAGAAGGGTCCCTGAAAAGGCTTGGGTTGGGAAGGACAGACACAAATATTGCATAACCCGATCCCACAGTGCTCAGCACCCGTCTGTCTGTAGTTATTGCTTTCCCAAGCACTGTAAAATTGAGACAGCCTGTTCCCAAACTGAGGAGCCAAGGTTGAAACATTCACAACTGGTACACTGCTCTCATTATAAAAGTATGTGTTGACTAAAACTAGACCCAGAAGATGAACTTTTCTGTGATTTATGTCCTCTTCTGGGAAAGTCTTGCTGCCTAGCAGGATAGGATGAGGGCAAATATATCGCTGAGTGCTACATTGCTGGTGTTGTTGTGACCTTCAAAGTGACACTCTGTGGCCTCAGTGTAAACCTCAATGACTATACAGTAGCTCGGAAGTCCTTAAAACATGTAAAGTCTTGTCAGTTTTCTCAGAAAACAAAAAATGACAAACAGTAAGTCCTTTATGATCTGCTGTTCTCATTTGCTGCAGGCAGACTCAGGGAACTTGATGATTACCTGTTCTGTTCATTTCCTCTGAGGCACCTGGCACTGGCCACCGTTGAAAGACAGGATACTGGACTAGATGGACCTTTGGTATGACCCACTACGGCCATTTGTATGTTCTTATGTACTATGAGGTGACACGAGAAAAGACACCCAAAACCTTGCATGGAAACATAACTCTTGTTGCTATGTTTAGCTCTGGGTGTTATAGATGCAAGGTGTATTGCACGCAGATTTTTCAGGCACCAATATTGCTTCACTGAGAGGGAAAGAAAGTCTCCCAGGAACTGAGAACTGAAGAACATCACTAACCTAGGGGTGTCCTACTGAACACACCCAGCCTGAATACCCAATGACAATGCTGTTTGTCTCAAAAGGTCCTGATATGATTTTAAATCCTCTAGTACTGTAGAAGAGAACATAGGCAGTATAGGATCGTCTGATGAAGAGGAAGAAGAGGGAAGCAGAACTACTGGACTCTCTTCTGGTAATACATTTGACTGTACCAAAGGATTAAGTTGTACCTGGTTAGAGGGAACCCTCTTGACTTGTGGCTATAGCATAGGTGACCTAGGCAGAAAGACCACCGAAGGAACAGTTAATCTAGCCCTAGAATGAGCAGATGATTGAGACCTTGCTACATCCCAGGGATTTCAAAGAGGCTGCTCTGCACAGAGGCATAGCATTGGTGGCCAGTAGGAGCTAGGCCAAGAAGCTTCATCCCTATTACAGGAACTGCAATGATCCCATCACTGATACTGATACCCGGGGTCCTGACAATTCCAAGAACAGTACCATGAAGGAGATATTTCCACACTTGAACCTGAAGACCCTTCCAAGTAGTCTGGCGGTAATGGAGGAGCCACTTCAGGTGAAGCCAATCAACAATCTGCACCATCCACAGTCCAACATGCTGGCCTCATCAGGTCTGATGATGGTACAGTTGAAGACACTTTGAATACCAGAAAAGGCATCATACTCATACTCGGTACCAAAGCAGGCATTGGAACTGAAGATGTAGACTCTGTTGGAATTGTTGTTGGTACCAAAGACAGCATTTGCGCTGGCAGTCCTTCAGCACCAATCAGGAAGTTGACTGTACCCCAGGGCCCTGGGTCTGAGGTGGCGTGGACAAGTCAGCAATCAAGCCAAGAGGTGCCAAGGATACAGAAGACAAAGCCACCATTGTCTAGTGTCCTTGAGTAAATGCCTGTCTGTTCCTGACACGCCACAACAAATATATTGGTACTTGATTCATCAATGATTTGGAGACCACTGTTGCTGGTACCAGATGAAATAGAAATCCCCAGGGCAATACCAAAGTCTCATTGATGAGGCATCTGTACTAGATAGCAGGACAGACTAGTTCTATACCACATACTGGAAGACTCTAAGTGCCAGACTGCACTCCTGTTAAACAAGGAGGAGGAATCTCTTTAAACTCTGGAGAAGCCCCAGTCTATTCTGTGGGAAGGGAAACGATCCCTCTTCCTTCTGTGAAGTGGAATGTGAATGTGAAGTTCCCATCTGTATTGGCTCAGGCACTCTCTGGAGGGCCTGAATTTCTGGTGGTACCTAAGCAGGCCCCTTCGCCATAAGGTGTGTCTTCAAATGCAAGTTCCTCGTCACCTTCTCTTAAACAACTTACAGATGGAGCACCCTTCCTTAATACGCCCTTCTCCAAGGCATAATAAACTTCAGATGTGGGGGGTCCCTAGTAGGGCTAGCAACCTCACATGATGGTTAAATGTTTAAAACCCAGAAAATGCATCAGCTTGGGCTAAAATGTTACTAACTACATGAATCTAAACTAAACCCTAAGGTATTACTAAACTTATCTATTTACAGGAAAAAAAAGCACAAACACTGTGATAAAGAATGTGAAATGAGACACCATACTGAATGCCCTGACTCAAGATGCAGGTGGAAATGAAGCAGTTCAGGGGTAGCACAGCCTTTATATAGCCATGGGAAGCGCCAAAGGGCACAAGCGCTTACCCAATGGTTACTGCTTCACCTTCGGTGCATTAGGCGAGCATCTGCAACACACATCTGCAATCACTCAAAGAAGAATCTTGCTTCAGCAGGAATTGAAATTGGGCTCAGAGATCGAGCCAAAATATTTCAAATGGCTAGTTATTTCCCTTGTTCTCAAAAGATATGTCTAAAGAGCACACACACACACAAATGCAGCTGTGAGACTTAGACTCCAGGTCTACAGACTCAGACTCATGCCATGGTGCTAAAATAAATTTGTAGATGTTTCAGCTAGAGGTGGAGCTCAGACTGTGAGACCCACCCCCCTGCCAGGATTCAGATCCATAGATCCAGCCTAAATGGGAATCTACAATTCCATTTTTAGTGCCACAGCACGAGCCCAGCAAACTAGAGTCTATAGACATGAGACCAGACTTGCTGTTATAGGTTTTATTTTGCAATGTAGACATACTGAAGGAAGTTGGGTTTATTTGTTTCTCCTCCCACATACGGGCCCCTTTTGACTCTCTCAAGAGCGGTACAAGCCTGAGGCTCAAAGATGGGTTCCCAAGAAGCAATACCCCTCTCTACTGCATGGGATGTATATGGACCAGACAGGTCTGTGTTTCTCCTGAAGGTCTCAGTCCAGGATAAAAGTAGGGATTCTTGAGGAAGCTATTATAGAGGTGGCAGTAGGAAAAGGAAGCTGGGCCTGAAGGCTTCTTACGACACTCTCTGGAGCTGGCAGCGTCCATGCTGTATCCAGTGCTCTCAGTCTGGGACCTGTGGGGAAGGGGAGGTGGCAGCTGAGCTCCTCAGTTGGAGGCATCACTGATTATGTGGGCCACAGGGACTCCGGCATGGATACAGGCCTCTCCTTTTGTCTCTGGCTTTTCTTGTCCTAGCTCACTCCCAGAAACCTGAAAAGGTACCAGCTACTGCAAATACCTCGAAGAGGGAGTGGAACCAATGCAAATACCTCCCCAAAGGCAAATGCAGCATGCCACTTGCCTGGGAATTAGACATAAATTATTAAGCCTAAATATTAATTTAAACATTTGATACAAAATTTGGAATTTCCTTCAGAAAAGCTCTGCAGTTAGGAGGGCTGGCTGAGCCACTAACTTCTGCAGAAGAAGAAAAAAAAATGAACAGATCTTCAGGGGGAGAACATTCCGCTGTTCCCAAATCACTGACAGGCCTGGTTCTGTCTCCAAGCTGCAAGCAGGCCGAAGTGCCGTTGTAAAACATCTGTGAATCTTAACACAAAGAAGATATGAATGACTTCCCTTTTCCTCACGCTGTGTCGTCTCAGAAAAATTCACACACCAAAAATGTTCTAAATTAATCAAAAAGCCTTGAAAGCTGAGACACTGTTAATAGTGCATTCCCAGAAACCTGTTATCTATATGCTTAAATTATATGGGAACTATAAGATTTTCTTCCCTTAGACTCATCATTTTTAGTTATGAAAAAGCCACAAATTGGAATCATACAATCATTAACGCTGTAGAAGAACAAAGGACAGCCACTCTCAAAAAAAGAAGCTTAATAGTAAACACTAGCAGCTGTACTTCTGAAAAACATTTAAAACTAACCCAGAGGATTTGTGATCCCTCCACTAACTCAGAGAAAACAAACATACTAACAGTATAAAATGCTGTAGCATAGCCCAAGACAGCCAGATGGCTATTCGCTCAAGAATAATTTTTCACCAACATTTTAAACATTAAATCTACAAACTCAGATTAGTTATTTTATATATATTAGTCAAAGAAAAGGATTTACAACATCAATTATATTGTAATTTGCAGATACGCAGATTATATTTAAAAGGAAGACTCACTGTAGTGATGTTCCCTTTTCTCTTTTCTGCAAGAAAGGGGCAGGCTTTCATTTGTATATCTTTAACAGCAGCTGTCATTTTATACATTTGAGGGCTGTTCTTAATAAAGATCTCACACTGTGTTGTAACCACCAATGCAGGAGCATCACTTCTTGTTAAATCAGCCACAAACACGATCTCTGGATTTTTAACAATAATGTTCATTTCCATTGAAGATATCGGTTGGATAGGTGCTGGAAAAAAAAATCAATTAAGTTAAACATATTGTTTGAACACACCAAGAAATTACTATAACTATACTGATATTTATGTTTACATATATACTGTATTTCCATTTGTTGTTGAGTAAAAAGTCTATTTCAACTAACACAGAGATAAAGAAAGAACATATCCACTGATGGTAGTTGGCATGTGTCTGGAATCATACACAAGAGAATACTCAACCATGGAAGACTAGCGGAAAAATAAGTTGTTAGACTGGAACTGAATGGTAAGACTGAGATTGTTTGACACAGTGAAGAAGGGAGACTTTTTAAGACATGGGAGCCAAACCTGGAAGCAGCCTAAATTTAGTATTATGGTTCTATGCTAAAGTTAGAAACCTATATATAATAAAAGGTTACCAACCTTGCTCCTTTACAGCTAAAGTTTGCTTGATATTTCTCTGTGCAGCAGCACTTTCTGCATTAGCCTTTAAGAATATATCTGCAACAGTAAGTAGAAATTCCATGCTTGCACAGAGATATATGTCTTGAACAACTGCATCCAGGACAGTGCCATCTCTCCCCTGCTTGTAGCTTATATCCACCATGTCCTTCTTTTCAGATCCATGTTTTATTTCTACCATTCTGAAAGACAATTAAGACAGTGTACAATAAGACACTTTCAAAAGCAGACCAGGCCTCTAATATGAACAATTCATTCTCATACTCGAGGAGAGTTCTCATTCTGTCTAGAATATGACATTAGCAGAAGTTCCTTTTTTTTTTTTTTTTTTTTAAAAAGGACCACTTCTTAAAAAAATTAGAAAACCCACCAATATATGCATTAACCAAAAAATGATGTTAAAATAACACACAACTCTAAAAAGCAACTTTAAGAAAGTGCACTTTCTTACTCAGCAGATCTGCTCTTCTTGGACAGTTAATCACAAATACTAGCTTTGGTGACTAAGTTTTTACTGCTGTATTCTTATTGACAATGAAAAGGCAACAAACTAAGAGTGTGCTGGAGTCCATTCTTTCTGATTCATTAGCAGAACTATCTAAGTTCTAATTAGTTATATCTGTTCAAATCCATAAGTAGCAATGGATACACACAGCTGTCATTGTGGGGATATTTTGAAGATATTGGTGCTGCACAGGTGTAAAAGAGTAAAATTTGTTCCAAATGATCTTTATTAATGCTGATGATGCATGAAAAGGAAAACTCTGCTCTGCAGGAACAGCAGATAGAAAAATTCAACTTTATACTTATAGCCTAATGGTTCTCAATTTATAACTAAAATACAATATTGAGCACCAGGTACCATTTGCAGCTTTCCGAGTACGACCTCACTTTACCATTCAGAAAAGATAGAAGGAAGTTACAGAGGTGAAACATGAAATAAACAGAATAGTTAACTCAGCCTCCTTGTTGCTAGAGGCTAAAGAACATAGATATCCATGATGGCCACTGCAACAGCCTTAACTCCAGAACAGTGGCTTTGTGAATTTGTTAATATAGCATTCAGAATATGACAAAGTTCAATGTTCCCATGTTCTGCCATGACTTTAATACTATATATTTTGTAAATATGAATAGTTCATAAAATCTAATAGTATTCAAACAAAGTTCTATGTTATGTATTACATAAGATTGTGTGGGTTGTAAAGTAAACTGACACTAATGTTACATATGCTACCAACTAACAAAACCATAATAGTATGTGTTACTGTTCACTAACACACCTTCATCCAACGTTAGGCACAGTATTCATGCTATAGGGATGGATTCCTAACAGACCAATTACTTGAAAAGGTAAACACTCACACATCAAGGTTACACTTGAAATATTAAAACTGTGCTAATGACCAATATTAAAACTGTGCTAACGTACAAGTCTTAAGAGGTTTCATTGTGACAATTTTAAATGAAGTGTTTCATGTTTCAAAACCTTTTAATAGTATCTAAAAATATAATAATCAAGACACCAGAGAAACCATGATGAAACCTGAAAACAAATTACTGAGTATGTCCTCTTTCAGCTGCATTTTAATGTTCACTTAAGTGATATATATATATATATATATATATATATATATATATATATATATATATATATATATATTTTATTGCTGCACTAAAAAAAAAATTCCTACTGACATATATAGGCACAATTCTCTCCGTATATCTTATCTATTGTCTTGTAAAAGACGACAGTTTTTCCAATTTGAATACTATTAGTATTATCCCACCAATATCAATAGGCCCCAAGTAATATCTGTAAGAAAGAGCAAGTAGCATGCAGAATATATAACCCAATCTGTGCATACACACAAATTTTAGTTACTTTCAAACTGTATTTGTAAGACAGGTAATTTAAACTCAAATAGCAACTTGTAGGTAGTTTTAGCAGCCCTAGGACTAGCCAACAACCACTGAAGAACAACAATTTAATCTTTTATGCAAAATTAACACCTTGGAGTTGTCTTCTGGACTGTCAGTCGTTTATCATCTAATGTGCAGTTTGCTAACTTGACTGAAGCATTCATTGAACCATCTGATAACATTTTGATAGCAGCTGATATCAAGACCAATTTAAACTCTGCAAGTTTCAAAAGATCATCTCTCTGATCCAAAGCAGAAACCTGTTTTAAAAAGGAAACATAACTTAAAATAAAGAAGAGAAAGCATTTTTCTAGATTTGTTCACAATTATTATACTTGAAGCATGGTTTGACTCAATCTGACTAGCAAAAGTTTTAATTATAATCATATTAAACGTAAGATTAAAAAAGGAAATGTATTGTTAAATCAAAACACTGTACTACCATTAAATCAATTAGATATACAGAGATAGCTCCACAAAGGCTAAGTATTACCATTAGTATATTACAACAAGCAGGTGCCACTGATGTGCACCGCTGACAGAAGGGCATGCCAATTTACACAAAAAAGCAGATTTTTTTAAAGCATCACTTTGACTAGGTTTCAAGTAATCAGTTACTGAAAGCTTATTATTATTTTAAAACTTAAAACAAATTTAAACTCATTTTATTAATTTTGCCTAGAGTACATTTTTTTAAAATAAAACTTTTACCTTTTCATTTCCACACAGCCACCAAGAGGGTAGGAAGGAGAGGAGAAGCTGAGGCCTGGCCTACACTTACAATTTAGGTCAACTTAGCTGTGGCACTCAGAGTTGTGAAAAATTCACATCCCTGACCATAGCTATGCTGACCCAACTCCCAAAGTAGACATAGCTAAGTCAATGGAAGAATGCTTCCATCTACACAGCTAAGCTACTCAGGAAGGTGGTGTTCCTACAGCAAAGGAAAAATCACTTCTATTGCGCAGACCATGCCTACCCCCTGGGGTTATGCTCTCATGGCTATGGTGCTACAGCTATCCCATAGTGTAGCTGTGGTCTGAGAATCAACAACTAGATAAAGCTCCTTGATCCTCTGGCTAAGCTCAGAATAGAGCAGCTGAGGGTTAGAGGCTGCTTTAATTTGCACCAGCTGGAAACAGTCTTCCATAGACCACACATTGGACATAGCTGGAGTGCAGCGCAATCCAGTCACTTTGCCTTTCCAAACAACACCATGGACTGCATGGAGAAAGATGTAGGAACCAGGTTTTCCAGCTCTCATCCCACTGGGGACTCCCACTGGAGCAAGTCTTGCCTGACCAACCTGATTGCCTTCTATGATGAGACAAGTGGCTCTGTGGATATGGGGAAAGTGGTGGACATGATATATACTGACTTTAGCAAAGCTTTTGATATGGTCTCCCACAGTATTCTTACCAGCAAGTTAAAAGAGTATGGATTGGATGAATGGACTATAAGGTGGACAGAAAGCTTGCTAGATTGTCGGGCTCAATGGGTAGTGATCAACAGCTCAATGTCTAATTGGCAGCCAGTATCAAGGGGTAGGTCTTGGGGTCGGTTTTGCTCAACATCTTTATTGATAATCTGACTGATGGGATGGATTGCACTCTCAGCAAGTTTGCAGATGACACCAAGCTGGGGGTAGAGGTAGATACACTAGAGGGTACAGTTAGGGTCCAGAGTGACCTAGACAAATTGGAGGATTGGGCCAAAAGAAATCTGATGAGGTTCAACAAGGACAAGTGCAGAGTCCTGCACTTAGGACAGAAGAATCCCATGCACTACTATAGGTTGGGGACTGACTGGCTAAGGAGCAGTTCTGCAGAAAAGGACCTGGGGATTACAGTGGATGAGAAGATGGATGAGAGTCAGCAGTGTGCCCTTGTTGCCAAGAAGGATAACAGCATATTGGGCTGTTTTAGTAGCAGCATTGCCAGCAGATTGAGGGAAGTGATTACTCCCTTCTATTCAGCACTGGTGAGGCCACATCTGGAGTACTACATCCAGTTTTGGGCCCCCCACTACAGACAGGATGTGGAGAACTTGGAGAGAGTCCAGTGGAGGCAACAAAAATGACTAGGGGGATGGGGCACATGACTGACAAGGAGAAGCTGAGGGAACTGGGATTGTTTAGTCTGCAGAAGAGTGGGGGGGATTTGATAGCAACCTTCAACTACCTGAATGGGTATTCCAAAGAGGATGTTCTTAGTGGTGGCAGATGACAGAACAAGGAGCAAAGGTCTCAAGTTGCAGTGGGGAAGGTCTAGGTTGGATACTAGGAAAAACTATTTCACTATGAGGGTGGTGAAGCACTGGAATGGGTTACCTAGTGAGGTGGTGGAATCTCCATCCTTAGACGTTTTTAAGGTCTCGCTTGACAAAGCCCTGGCTGGGATGATTTAGTTGGTGTTGGACCTGGTTTGAGCAAAGGGTTGGACTAGATGACCTCCTGAGGTCTCTTCCAATCCTAATCTTCTATAATTCTCCTATGCTACTGTTTAGTACTGTTCCCAGTAGCAACCAGGTATTGTTAGAAGGATATAGTCTGCAACAGTTATCAAAATTGCTAACCCAAGTTTCTGAAGTATGAAACCTGGTAAAACCAGAGCCTCTATTGTCTAATGACAGAGACTAACATGCAAATTTCTCTGATGTTGGTTAAGGCACATGACTATGTTATAAAACAGCGGTTCTCAAACTTTTTTTTCCGCGTGGACCTTCGCAGACCACTTGAAAATTGCTGCGGGTTTCAGTGGACCACTTAATGATCTTTCCAAATGTTGTGTGTACCATTAGATAACTATTGTGAAGCACTCTAAATAAAACCGCTATATAAAAAATCCTTAATAATTATACACTTTTTTTTCTACAAATAAAAGCATACAACTCATATTTTAATATCAGTCGTCTTACTTTTCTAATGCGATGGATGTGCCCTCTCTCCCCTGCTGCGGCAGCCCCCAAGGTGGGAAGGAGGGAGGTGGTCTCTCCCTCTCTCCCCCGCTGCAACAGCTCCAAAGTTGGGGCTGGGAAGAAGGTGAGGTATCTCCCTGCCAGCAGCAGCCATGGAGCTGGGGAAAGTTGCCTCTTTCTCTGGCAACCGCAGCCTTGCATGTTCTAAATTCCCCTCAATCCCTCTTCTCACCTCACTGTCCCCTCCCACCTAATCTCTCCAAGGGCAACACCTCACCTTACATGTGAGTCTTCTCCAGGGTCCAGGCATCTAATTAGTGGAGCCACAGCTCCACTAATTAGGTGGGTGGCCCTTCATTCTCTCATATGCGGCCGCCCAGGTGCACACCTTAGAGGGAGCTATCTGTGGACCACCTGAATGGAGCTCGCAGACCACGGTGGTCCACGGACCACAGTTTGAGAACCTCTGTTCTAAAAGGATAGGGACAGGACTGGTTAACTTATCAAGAGTTAAACTCATGACAAAATGTAAGCAGAAACTCCCAGGAAAACACACCCAGTTTAAACCTTCTAAGTGGAGATTAGATGACAAGTATGATGATTTTGAATAAACATTAGGATTGAAACTAGCTTCATATTACCCCAATTTTCAACCCACCTCCACAATTTCATCAAAAACAAAGCAAATCCATCTGTAGTTTCATACTGTGTTTTATTCAAGGTTAAATTTCCTGGAAAATGAGAGTCAAATCACACAATAATATTCAGAGCTACTGAGTTTCCCTATTCTGTTTTCTGTAGCATCGTGAAGTGATGTAGCTGGTTGAAGATAATCTCATGGCACGTATACTAAATCTGTGACTACAGTTCATAACTACTGCCCTTGAGCTATTCCTGTGTAATATCCTCTAATTTACAACATATTCCTGTTCAGAGCTGCCAGCATTTTCAGTAAGATTACAGATTTGTTTTCTTTGATAACATGAAGTTATATTTACCTGTTTAGAATTTGGACTATACAATACCAACGTGAGAGAGTCGAATAGAAAGTCCAGTTTTAGAGTTGTTTTAACTTTAACAGGTGAACGCAATTCCACCACAGCAGTTGTTACCATAGTTATTCCTTTTAAAAATGAAAGACGCATTAGCACTAAAACTGACAGCAAAACAGAAAATTACACATTCCTTAATGCATAGCACTCCTCGTATGACTACATCCTCCTCACTTCACGCCAAAAATCATCTGATATTACTAAATTCATTCTTCTGTATGACAAAGTCTTATTTTAAACTAAAAATTACACAAAAACACCATTCTAACTATCATAATTCCACAACAAGGAAAAACCACGTTTTAATTCCTGTTAAAACTATTTAGGATTACATGCCATGCATCAGGAGGTTTATATAATCTCATATATGGGCGGGGAAGAAGGGGTGCTAGATGAGGGTAATTAACAGGGCCTATCTTTTTTACTTTGTGCTTTTGTCTGTCCTACTTATTTAGACTGTATGTTTTCCCGGAGAATGACTTTATTATTGCGTGTCCATACACTGTATTGCACAGTGATCCTGCTAAACTGTGATTCTGAGGGATAAACAGTTTTAACGTAGTAATAGAAAGAAAAGATTATCGTAAATAGAGGGAAATAACTGATACCAAAAAGCAAAGTACTCTCCATAAACAGTACCGACCCTGACAGATAATTGAATGTCTTATGCAGATTCTTAAAATGTCAATACAACTGGACACTATATAACTTTTATAGTAAAACACTCTAATGTCACAAGATCTACCACAGAAGGTTATTTGTCTTTTTTCTAACCCTACATCCATTTTAATTCATTCTTAATATATCCAGATAAAAAACTTTAAATAAGGCCATGGTATACAAACATACAATTTAAACACAGCTAAAGGAGACATCCTTGTAAATCCACTGGAAGAGTGAACCTGATAATAGCATATAATGCTTCCAGATTGTTGCTCATACCTGCAGAACGCTGGGAAGTACTGAGGGCATCGCTGCAGGTGTCACTTGTATCTTTAGGTTTTGGTAAAGGAGGTGGAGCACCAGAACTGTCCCCTAAATTTTCATTCAGTGTCCTCAATATAGTGGTTAAGTCTTCCTGACTGAGAATGAGCTTAAAAATAGTTTAAAAAAAAGGCTAACTTTGAAGAACAAACTTTATTTTACACTGAATATATCAGTATCACTCATTTTTAAAAAAACATATGGCAACTAAAAGGCAAAGTTTCTCACTTCCTTGCAGTCATTTCTCAAACATTCTCCTCTCCAAAATTTGTTCTCAAAAGAAAAGTATTTACTAACAAAGTAGGAGATTTATTTATTAGTTGGTAACGACTTTTATGCTGCTATAATCCCAATAACACAAATTAGCACATTTGTCTTTGCTCAGAAGACTAGAACCATGAACAACATTTGTATAAAGCCTTCTATGTACTTAAAATTAGCTTTGGCTAGAATTCAGCTTGTATATGCACACCAGCAATGGTTCACATATTATTTAGTTCAGCTATGCAAACTTTTAATTAAAACATAGGTAACTGGGTATAAACTATTTTGCTGTATGTGGGTATACACCTATTAGCAGATGCATTTAGAGCGTGAATCATATTTGTTGAAAGTTGTCACATGGGGCAGGTCACATAATACTTTCCAACATGAAGTCATTAGTCTCGTTTCTAAGCCTGGCAAACCAATGTATTTGTACAAATATAGAACACAAACCTTTCCCATATAGTCTTAATGACAGTACACTGTGGAAAATACACATTTTTTCGATCCTGATTTTTAATTAACATAGGTTCAAACCCACATGAATAGGTTCTGAAAAAGAATACATGAATTTGTTTCAAACTATACCTAAAAGGGTGTACAAAATACCCAACACACAGGTAAATCAAGGATATTGCAGGTCAGGAATGAGCTACGTTATTACAACAATAAAGGAGAAATAATGTCTGCCTGCATTTCACATTATCCTAGTCCAGTGCTAGAAAAAGCCATTGTAAGCTCTCACTTATCACCCCGGTCCCCTCCTTTTTCAGCCCTTATCAGTGAAAATCCACTCCACCTATAGCTTTCTGAAACAAAATTATAACCAAGTCAAGAAGTTTTGAGTTGGTGGTCAGTAAAATTCATTAGCTTCCCACAAATATTTTTGAGTCATTGCCAGTACGGGACACTTACATTCATAGGCTTAAGTCGTCCAAGTATTTTAATATCAGGCACTTCACTATACCAGGCAGCAGCTAAATTACGTTCAACAATAACTTCCAAATTTAGTGGCTGCAACAGCTGTATTTCACTTTGTAATGAATCTCTCTCAAAATGTGCTCTGTGGACAGAAATAAAATTATGTTCATAACTCAATATCCTTCACTTCATAATTTGAAGAACACAACTATAAAATATTTTTACATTTGCCTTACCCTTTTGAATAGTTTCTATATAGAGAGGAATAGAACCTGTCCCTGTAAGCAGTGAATTCCGTGTGAGGATTAAGGTATGCTAAACAAGGATACCCTAACTGGATATTTCCTTCTATTGAAGGGTTTGTGTAGGTCAGTGGTTCTCAACTTATTTATCATTGTGGGCTGCATATGCGGCCCATGTGTTACCTGGGCTGCAGGAGCTGAGTGGCAGGGTAGCGGCAACCCAGACCCCGACCCCTGCTGCGTGGGGCCGGTGGGCTGCCCACTTTGGACCCTTGCCATGTGGGGGTGACCCAACACGTCCAGGACGCCTATCTCATGGCTTCCTTGGACCTCCAACCCCGCGGGGCAAGCCAGCAGCCCCGACCAGACCCCAACCCTGCCACGCTGGGCAGTGGTGCAGCCTGCACCTGTCATGGTACAATTCCCCACTCTGAACCTTAGCAGCAAAAAGATGGGGTACCAGCATGAATTCCTCTAAGCTCAATTACCAGCTTAGAACCTGTAGCGCTGCCACCAACCAGGAATTCCAGTGCCTGGTACACTCTGGTCCCCACAAAACCTTGCCCGGGGACCCCCAAGACCCAGACCCTCTGGATCTTAACACAAGGAAAGTAAACCCTTTCCCTCACCCAGGCTTCCCCTCCCTGGGTTACCCCGGAAGATCACTGTGTGATTCAAACTCCTTGAATCACAAAACAGAGGACAATTCACCTTCCTCCTTCCTTCTCTTTCCCCCTCCCAGACTCTTCCTGAGAGAAAGTAATCCTGGCACAGAGAGAAATCAGCCTCTCTCTCCCTCTTCCCTCCTTTCTCCCCACCAATTCCCTGGTGAATCCAGACCCAGTCCCCTGGGGTCTCACCAGAATAAAAAAAACAATCAGGTTCTTAAACAAGAAACTTTTAATTAAAGAGAGAAAAACTGTAAAAATGATCTTGTAAATTTAAGATGGAATAGGTACAGGGTTTTTTTAGCTATAGGCACTGGGAATACCCTCCCAGCCTAAGTATTCAAGTACAAATTAAAATCCTTTCAGCAAAAATACAAATTTGAAATCCTTTCAGCCAAATACACATTTGAACTTCTTCCAACCAAATACACATTTGCAAAATAAGAAAACAACCATAAGCCTAACTCGCTTTATCTACCTAGTACTCACTAGTCTGAACTTATAAGAGCCTGTATTGGAGAGACTGGAGAGAAACCTGGTTGCACGTCTGATCCCTCTGAGCCCCCAGAGTGAACAACCAAAATCTAACAGCACACACAAAAACTTCCCTCCCTCAAGATTTGAAAGTATCCTGTCCCCTGATTGGTCTTCTGGTCAGGTGACAGCCAGGCTCACTGTTCTTGTTAACCCTTTCCAGGCAAAGAGATATGAAGCACTTCTGTTCTATTAACTCTTACTTATCTGTTTATGACAACCCCACTGCACCAGGCAGCCAGGAACCTGGACTCCGCTACACAGGCCAGCATTGAGCACATAGTTGAGCTGGGACACGTCTGTGTGCTAATTGGGTCACATGTGGCTGCTGAGAACTGCTGGTGTAGGTGGATATCTTCCTTAAACAACCACCTTAATTATTTTCTCAAAAACATTTCTGTTTGTGATTTATTTGTAGAGTGTCATGTACATTAATGATGCTATCTAAGTGATAAGCATAAACCTGTTCTTTAGATAAAGGCACTTTGCTTTGCAGAATTGTCAATATGAGGTATTTCAGGAGAATGAAATTGACTTTAAAAAAACCACACATACATATTAGGTTACCTGTATAGTTTTAGTTCACTCAGCTTCACTGTCATAGAGTCAATAACAGGTGGAAGGCTACACTGTGCCTTTGTTTTAACAGAGAACTGATTCTTTACGGTAATTAGACCGAAATCAGCAACAAGGACATTAGTAGAGTCTGCTGACTGTGGCACTATGATTACAGGTGCTTTAATATTAATATCCAGTGCCATTCGGGAACTTCGTTGTGCCAATTCTTTTACACCTGTAGCTGCTTTCTCTGCTGCTTGAACAGTTGCTTCAGTAATAGCTTCCTTAGCAGCTTGGAAGTTATTTATAAAAGCCTAGAAAATAATTAGAGACTGTCAATACATCTGATGTTATTAATCATGGGAATATTACATTTATTAATAATTAATTATCCTTTAAAATTCCATTCCAAATGCTATATTATGTGTCTTAATTGCTGGCAATATTACACACCCACCTAATTTGCCTATAGAGATTCTTTTATAAAATAATTTGACTAGAAGTGAAATATATGTGTACAATTATTTCCATACTGTATATTAAAGATGTAGTCCCAACGCTAAAGACCTTCCATCATGATTCTGAGGAATTACATGTAACCTACTCCAAGTTTGTGCATACTCGTTGGCTTTGGCAAATTGTATGAAAGAGGCATTCATTCTGATTGTTTTATACTCCAATGTCATGTGACAGCATAGTGTGTGTGTGAGTTTAAAATCTGTTCACGTACCATAAAAAGAAGTGAGAGAGTAATGAATAATAATAATTGCAGATGTATAGAAGCACTGTAGTTTTAGCTTTTCAGTTCCAGCATGCGAATGTGGAGGAGTTAGAATTTTGTAATTTTGGAAGAAAACTCTTTCAATTTCCCAATAATAACCAGAAGCTTGTATAAAAATAAGGGAGCTCTTATAAATATATATCATCTTGCATGTGCCTCTTCCACTTCTAGTTGGACACAGCTACCTACACATCTAAAAGAAGCTGGGGTAGGAGGGGGAGGCAAGACAAAGATCTGACTTACTAAAATAGTTGAAACAAACTTGTTGACAAAAACTACTTGAATGCAGCCAACAGTTAAATAAACCTGGCTGTCCACAATATTCATATTCGTATAGGCAGCACCATCTGTAGCATCCACGTACGACACCATTTTAAAACTGAAGACTTCTTTTCCTGTGATATAAAGAGCCTTAAAACAGAGAAAAGGGTAATTAAATCAAACCTAACATGGGAAAAAGTTCACTATTAAAATAATTTCACTACCGTCTATTACAAAAATAAGTAATACTTCATACTTCTAGGCTGCCTTTTATTTATGAATCTTATAGAATTTTACAAATAATGAGTTCGAAAATCCATGGGAGAATTTTAAGTTTTGGACTATAATCTCAGCAGGTGTAAATCAGCTCACTGAAATCAGTATAGTAAGAAGCCATAAAGGACAGTTTAGTGTATGAGTCACAGAAAGCTGTTTTTTTAAATACAGCAGTCACGGAGTTGTAGGGGGACTGACGTTTAGGTTTCTGGACAATCAGACACATATCTCTTAGTGGAAACAATGATTCCAGGACCCACACACGGCAATAGAGAAAATACTGTTAGATGGTAGACTCCAATAATTAAGCCTAATTAGTGTCTGTCCACCAGGCAGCAGAAATCAATGACATATATGAGAATTCATACCTTTTTATACCATGCCATCTCATCAGAATCCGTAATAATTATGTTCTTTAATTTTGCAAACACTTCAGTTGCTGCTTTCCTCATGATCACTTGGCAATCAAGACCTTAAAAATACCCAAAATGCCACGTAAAATAATTAACTGATATCTGTTAGTATTTTGTAACTACATGTTCAAACTTTCACTCTTACCTTCTATGTGAATTTCAGATATTCTGCGTTTTTGTTCTCTAATAAAAACCCGCAAACAGGATAAATCTGCACAGACATGAAGGTCTATGACATCCTCATACTTGGATTTTTTTGACGCTGTGAGAGAATTGAAACCAACACTAATATTATTGTTTGTATTATGCTAATTCCTAGATCTTAGTGATGATAGACACATATTACCCATTCAAGTTTAGTTGTAGGCTCAGTTTATATCTTTATTTAATTTTTAAAAAATAAACAAAACACACATCCTTTTTTAGTACAGAGGGAACAAAGTGCAGCTCCAAGAGGAAAACCAAATGCAATTTCAAGAGGTGACGAAAATGGGTGAAAAGTAGCCTTTGTGCTCCTCTTATCCGTAGCCTACTCTGCAAATGCCCTGACATAACTTAGAGCATTATACCAAATACCAATGGCCCCCAGGGCAGAAATGGCACCCAGGAATCCGTAGTGTATATAGGGAAGCCTCAAATCACACCACAATCCATTAAGTGCATGTACAACGGGATACTAGTCCATGGTCAGCATTTAAAATCTGCACACAACATCCAGCATTAGGGATTCGATACACAGTTGCAGGTTTGAACAGGTGGGCATAAATCAAACTGGAGCAGGGATCCAATTAAACTGTACAACAAGTGCAGAACAACCAACAGCCAGACAGGTTCCAATTTACATATTGGACCAAACTGACATTAATTAGCCTATGCCCAACAACTCTCAGAAGGTTGAATGAGGGTGTCTGTACTAACCACTGAAGCAGTAAGAAAGAACTGGTTGAGGCCCCTAGTATATCCCTGGTATTGAGTGCCTGGATCCACAAAGATGCATAAAACTAATAGTTAACATTCTTACACAGCATTCGGCCTGAACACAATACATTTCCGCTCTTCTCATACTCCTTTTCATAAGTGCTAGAGATCAGTGGAGTGAAAAAAAAGTTTGATTTCAATGGTTATTCTTCCTTTCCTTCATTTTCAGTCATATAACAGCCTGAAGGGCTCTCTACTTCTCCATCGTCTAACAGTTATCAAGAACTTTTGTCATCAAGAACTTCTACCTACTTATGAAACTAAGGACACTGTCACATGTGGTGGGGACTTGGGGATGAAGGGCAAACAAAAGGAAGCAGGGGGGAACCAAGAAAAAAAAAACTTACTTAATTTCCTAAGAACATCCTTTTTCTCTTCTTTTTCCTGGACTACTACTTCTGTTATTTTAGTCTCTTGTTTTGGTAGAAGATTATTTAGGTAATTCATGGCATTCAGAAGTGCTTCATTATGCAAATGAACATCTAGAGACGAGAAATTCACCTACAAAAAAGGGCATTTTAGCAGGAACATTTTCCAAAAAGGTTTTTCCAAAATAAGAACAATACACAAACTTCAAAACAAATGATAGTCGTACCTTTAACAGCTGCAGAACATTCTTGTAAGCAGTTTTCAACTCTGGTCCATTAATATCAGCCTATTGCCCCAGAAAAAATAATTAAAATAAAAATCTGCAAACTTCATACAGAAAGTTTACTGCAAAACGTACTACAACTCCATGCATTTGAATTTTTAGGTACCATATACACAACCTGAATTTTAAAGAAAGTCACCAGGAAGGTTAAGGAAATCACATTTCTAAAGGTAGCTTTATTGTTTCTTACCTTTATATATTCCAGGGTAAGAAGATCATCCTCTGTATTATCCAAAGTTGTAATGATGTAAACAGGTTTGTCTTTATCATCTTTTTAAAAAAAATTAATGTTAAAATAGCTTGGTTTACACTTATTTTTTTCCAAGAAAATGCAAGTAATTAAAAACTTACTAGACAAGTGGTTTATAATGTAAATGCATACGAGATTATAAAGCAGACTATCACTGTCACTGTAGCGTAAGATCAGCAGAGACTTATCCACAGCCCCAGAAAAACTGAATGTTTCTGATAAAATGATCATCAGCAAAACAGTTGATGTTGACATTTGGATTGTGATCATTGCGCAGCATAGTAAGCTCCCCACTGCAATGAACCAAACCAGTATACAGCTCCGAGCTGGATTTTATTCAGGAGGCAATTCAAGAACACAGTAGTGTACTGGTTCATGATTTGTGAGATTTCCTTTGCAATCATTAGGGCAAAAATATTTTTTTTGAAATGAAAACCTCAAATATTACACCCACACCCCAAGGCAACCAGAGTGTATGCTGGTACAGTCTCATCTATGAAATAAAATCCAATTGTTGGAGATACACAGGTGATTCCCATGGCGGTTACAATTATGTGTCTTGTGGGACAGGATGATTGTAAAAAAAAAAAGGGTTCATGGAAGTGATCACATCCCATTTGGCCCAAGAACAGGGGATTTTATGGATGATGCACTTTTCCTGGTATCAAAAGGGTTAAAATAAAAGAAATACTGTCCATGAATAATTTGTTTCTCTCTCCCACTCTTATTTAAATAAGTTTTAATTTTTGAGGGATGGATCCTGCAACTTTAGCTGACATAAGGGAGCCCAATAGACTTCCTGGAACGAACTCTTCACTGTACTATTGTAGGTTTGCTTATCAATTTTAGAGCATCATGTATATTCTTACCCATATACTCTGGACACAGTAAACAGACTTCTCTAAGAAAAGCATTTGCAGCCATATCAAATGTTCTGAGTTTAAGTTCAGTGCCTAATCCTACAACTTCTAGCTGCAGCACAGGCTTTTCAGTACCATCAGCAAGACGACACAACTGAATTAAGACCTGGGAAAAAACAATATAATAAGGCATGCGATAATGGTGACACACAAAGTATAGTTTCATCAGAGTTTGTATTCAATGAATATCCAATTCAAATATAATTTTAGACAGAAAATGTTCCTTGAAAATACTCTGAAGAATATCCATTCAGTATTAAAACTGCTAACACTAGATGTTGCTATTTCTATAAAACAAAACAGCAAAACAAGAATGTGTACAAAATAAAACTTCATTCTAAAAAGCAGCTCCATAAACAGTTCTAGAAAGTTAATCTCATTCAGAGCCAGATTCTCAGCTCATGTAATCTAGTATAGCTCTATTGATTTCAAATGAACTATGCTGAATTACAGTGGCTGAGGATCTGTCCCTCTGTCCAAACATCATTTAAGAGTGCAGTTCTGAACTAGTCACACAGCCGTGTTCAATGGAGAACCAGGGTGGTTTCATGGCACAGGCATTCCTTGTTTCCAGCTGCTTCTACAGGTCTTCATGGTTCTTCACTTCAAAGAGAACAATAGAAACAAGGAGACCAAATCTATCTGTCTTTATTAGAAGCTTTCCCTACATATGAAGCAGAGGAAAGAGGAGCTCTCCTCAAGTACTAAATCCAATGAATGGGAAAGGAACTCCTCTATCAACGTAATCTACATTATGAAATAGTTTCAGAACCCCGTTATAAGCTAATTTCAAATATAGAAAGTATTAGATTTTATGTATGGATAAGACTTTCAGAACTACACTTATTCTTAGTCTGTCAACTTTGTGTGCGAGGGGGTGCATCTTACGTCTGGAGAGGACCTACCATATTGAAGGTATTACCATAATCTAAACAAAAATACTTATTTTCAGGATTTTTATGAGCCAAGTGTTCTGCATGAGAGCACAAGACAACTCTTCAAAATCTTATTTCATATAGTGCTTTCATAAAAGCACTAACCTGAGGTAGCTTTACAGAATTAAAAAGACAGTGCATAGTATATGGTATAAATTACAGGGAAAAATAATATAACAAACCTCCCCCACCCCCCCCCAAAAAAAACTGCACAGTGAATATGCCAAATATTTAGTCATGAGACCAATAACAGAGGCCAGAGAAACCAAAGATAGCTAGCAAAATGAATATTGCTAGATTTTAAGGTAATTGTTATACGATGGAGCATTAATGGGCAGAAAGGTTGTTCTAGATGGAAGGAGATGCAGACACGGCTCTCCCACTGACCATGGAAAGTTTTGGAGAGGGGGAGACAAAGCTGGGAGGTAAAAGGGAATAAGAACATAGTAGCTTTGTTTTTTAAAGAAAAGATAAGGTAACAGTAAACTTAAAAATTAAATGAATGGAAAGATAGTCAAGATGTTTGAGAATAGGGTAAAGGGATGTACTTCTTGATGCAGACAAGAAGGCAGGGTGCTGCATACTGCACGTTAAACTTCGGACAATTGGGACTTGGACGCCACAGAAGAGCTGCAGCCATCAAAGCAAGAGGCAACAACGGCATTAATGAGGATTTGAACATAGGTGGATTCAAATAAGCAACATACATGGACCGGGTTGTGGAGATGCTACAGGCAGACTAGAGTATATTCAGGAGAAAACAAAAAGTTACATTACCTCAGGTATTTCAAATCTTAGCTGGAATTCTGTCATATTTTTCAAAGATTCTTGCTTCTGAAACCTTTTTCTTCTGACACTGTTAACTCTGGACAGAGAGCCAGAAGATGCTTCAAAAAATGGCATCTCCTCCACAGGACTGGTGGGGGCATCATAAAATTCTTCTTCCGATTCTAAATTTAAAGTTGCATTAATGATCACTTCATGAATATTTAAATTTCATACCAACACTAATTTTGCAATAATATAGTACAGAATTTATTTGAAATATCATCTATAAACAATTACACATGAGTGTGGTAAGATTATCTAGTAAATAATTAGATATAATCAATGGTAAGGTTAAAGCTTTCAAAGGGCTCTTTGAATGAGTGTATTTTGGAGATGCCATCCCTTGATAAGAGTGAATATGTGATATATAACGAAGATATGTATGTGACAGGTGGTCTAAATGCACCATTTAAAGCAAAACACAGGAATGAAATTAAAATAATAAATATTAAAGTAACTATTAAAATAATAAATAATCAAACAGCTCCACATTCAATGTATTACAAGTAAAATCAGAAATATATCTATTTGAAATCTAGTCTTTTTTAAAAAAAATAGTTAAAAGTGGTTACAGATACATCTGCTCTTGGTCTCTCTCTCTCTCATCTTTTGTAATTTTTAAAAAATGTTTTACTCTCCATTGTTGCTATGTGAATAACTCTCACAAATAACTGTGAAAGTGAACAACACTCTGCACTGAGAGCTCTCAGTGTAAATTAAAAAGAAAAAAAAGGAGAATTACATTTTTCTTTAATCTTTTTTTAAATAATCATATATATTACATGTAAAAGTAAGCAAAAATGGTCAGATGTTATTTTTATATTCATCTTTTATGTTTAAGGAAGTCTTTAATACTAGAAATAACATTAAATTACTTAACTAAGCTTTTAAAATTTAATCTATAAATGGGATTTTATAACAGCCTTATAAAAATATGTATTCAAAAGTGATTTGTCTCTCATAGCACATCTTCTATTTGATCCTTATTATTTCACTGCAGTATCATTCAGACAAAAATCATGAGCTAGAATGGGGAAACCTTAAGCAAGAGTATTTTCAGCAGCAGCAAAAACATAAAATATTGGATTTTTTTTTTTTGCATGAACATCTCCTTCTTGCCCTGCCCGAAATGTGCTATTTTGTAAGAGTGCTCTTTTCAAAAAGTCAAAACTCTGCTGCACACAAGCTTCCAAGTGGCTACCTATAAACAACTGTAAATTCTGAACTTGTTATTAATTATTAATTTATGCAGTCTCATGAAAATTTTCTGGCCATTAAAACAAATTTTGCACAAAGATTTTGAAAGAAAGCAAAAGGTAAATTAAACCCTCTCACACTTGAATGTACTACCATACAGCATATTCAAAGCATAAAAAAGGAAACAGGCAGCAAAAAAGTATCACCATTCCTGTTAGTAAACATACAATGAAATAGTTACGATTTTTAGTATGTGAGAAACATTAAACAACACAACAATTCTCTCCACATCACCTGAATCTTCTAGTTGGGGAAGAAAATGGTACATACTCAGAAGCTTGATCATATCTTTATGCTAACATGAACTTATGAGTCTGAGCCCCAAAATACTAACTTTGCTCCACAATGCCACATTAGAATATTGTAGTTTTTTATGTTTACTTTTCACCATCTTTGTATTCTTAATATTGCACTTAATTTAATAATTTTTATTGACATAATACCTATTTAAGAAAATGTGTTCTAAAATAGTTGATCTTTACCTGACTCAGTTAATGAATGAAGTTCCAAAAAAGGAAGTACATTTTGCGAAACTTGTGGTGTTGGAAGCAGAGGAGTTACTGCAATCTGAAATAGAAGACAACATGAAAAAAAAAAAACTAATTTAAAAATATTTTAATTCAATTCTCCTTTCCATTTTGACTGACTACAGCTATTTCAGACAACTAATTTGTATATATTTTAAGACTTAATATTAATAAGAAAGAAAACTTCTTTGTATCATGATTTTTAATTACCTGTTAAAAATAACACCTTAAACCAGAAGTTTTCAAAATGTGGACACGCCCTCCAGAGAGAGGCATGTGGACCTGGCAGGTCACGAAGGGCGGGGGACAGCACAGGCTGAACACCAGAAGTACTGAGCCCCCTACCGGACAGGGCCCCCTACCGGACAGGCCCCCCCTCCTGATTCCAGCCCTTCAGCACAGCCCAAGAGCACAGAGTGCTGTCCTCTTCCCCTGCCAGACAGAGCCTGGAGAAGTACGTGAAGTAGTAGAAGTAGATGGGGCCACGCTGAAGGGCCAGAGTCAATAGGGAGTTCTGTCTGGCAGGGGGACAGTACTCATGGGGTGCAGCCTTATGCTCTCCTCCTGACCCCAGCCCTTCAGCATAGCACTGTGGGGAGCATGATGGGCAGGACCTGGGTCCCAGCAGCCAAGACAAACTAAGTGCTGCAGGGAGCTGAAGGCTTCCTTAAGTTCCTCATGGTGAGCACCCCCAATCCCCCTGGGTACTGGTTACCTTATCTCACCATCAAACCCAGCTCCTGTCTCCTCCCCTACCCCTAACACTTCTTGCCTGTTCCTATTGTGTAACTCCCCATCTTTTGCCCTGGCCTCCCCTCCACCTAACTCTCTCTTCTGCCCTACCTCTACCCCTAATTCCCCCATCTCCCGTACCCATTACCCCTCACCTTCCACCTCACCTCCTCACCATAATTGCCCCTTTTGTACCCACCACAGCACCCCTTTTACCTGCCACTACCTCTTACATTTTTCTTTCTCTGCATCTCCTGGCCCTGCTGTTAGCCACATAAGGAGAAGTGAAGTAGCCCCAAAAAGTAGTAACAGAGCCCACCTCATCCCCAGAAGCCTTTGTGCTCTGCCACCAGCTGCACGTCATTTTGGATTTCTACCGATTTTTCCAGATATTTAAATTAAATTATAATAAGAGAAAACAAGGGCCATACTAAGAATTTTTTGTTTCTTCAAAATACTGTTGATAAAGTAAAAATTCACCTTCAGAAAGATCCTGTTGCTGCCATTACACATGAGTTTTGTCCCTCAGATCACGAGATTACCAAAGGATAGTACCAAAACTTCACTGACCAATGCACTCATGCCAAGTCAGCACCTTCTAACTCCCACATGCTATAACTGATGTGAGTGTAAGGTTTCATTCAGATGTTCTTCTACTCAGTGGAGATCAATTGTTTTGGTGTTCAACAATTGTGAGTGAGTGGAATGTTTTGTGAAGTGAAAATTTGACCACACTGATCCTGGGGAAGGAATAAATAGAGCCAGGAAAAAGAAAAATAGCAAATATTCTTCCTGCTTGAACTTGGGGTTCACATAGTCCTCGACTGCAATGTGTTGTTTGTGCTGAAGTTCTTCCTCAGATTAGCATGAAACCAAGAAAACTAAAGTGCCATGTGGAGACCAAACATCATGCCCTCAAAGATAAAACCACAAGATTATTTTTTTTGAACAAAAGCTCTTTCAACCTAAAGGACAGATGAATCAAAGAACACTGTGCTACTCCTGCCAAAGCACTTTAAGCGTCTGATACGGTCTTATGTCAAATACCAAGAAGTGGAAAGTCTCATTTGATTGGTCAGAGTCATGTGCTTCTAGAAGCAACTGAAATGGCACCGATAATATGGGAAAAGAAGATTGCTGACCAACAGTCTCACGCTAGTATCTGAAAACATAGCTAGCTGCAGAATTGCTGAGATGTCAAGGAGCAGATCGTCAAAGTAGTGAGATACAGCCCTTTTTCCACACCACAAGTTGACGAGAGCGCTGACTTTGCCAATGCAGCACAAGTGATGGTTTTCATAAGATAAATCTACTCAGCTCAGATCAAAAAAGACTTTATTTTGCCATTCTGTCCCAACAAGAACTACAGATGAGGAGTTGTTGAAAATTTTAGACCAGTAAATGGCGGACAAAAACATTTAGTAGAATTGTTGTGTCAAGATTTTTATGGATGGGGCAAAAGTCATGACTGATGAAGTAGTGAACTTGTTGCTCAGATGAAAGCTGTTGCATCATACAGTTGCTCAGAGAGGCACTAGCCTTGAATGCAATCCCAAAAGCAGATGTCAGATGTACTGATCGCTGCTGTCAAAGTTGTGAACTTCATAAAAGCTTGACCACCAAATTTATGCCTCTCCTCAGTGCTATGTGAAGAAATGGCATTGTTGCACCAGAAACTTCTGCTTCATACAAAAGTTAGGTTGTCGTCACATAGTAAATTTCTGGCAAGAATCTGGAAACTCATGAAGGAGTGTCATATGTTTTTGAGCAACTCTGAAACACCATTTCACCATTACTTCCATGGCCAGGTTTTATTGGGCTATATGGCTAACATTTGACAAGCTCAATTAACTTAACCTTTCATTGATAACAGAACAGAACAGTTTCTTTGTCCACGAAAATGTGCAGAGGTTTGCCAAAATATTTTGCTATGGAGGGAGTATTTATATGCTGCAAGACAATGTAACTATGTTCCCAATATTGTCTGTTGTCAGTAAGGACTGTGAAATGTTCTAGAAGTTAACTATGTAATTCATCTTTGAATATTTGTCTCAGCTTTGCACACAGTTCAGCAAATATTTTCCCAAAAGAGAGCGAAATGAATTGCAGGATTTCACCTGGGTTTGAAAGCCATTTTCAGAGGATTTCATACCAAAGGTCAAGACTGACATGAGTCTAAAAGAGAATTTGATTGACTTCACTGATAGCCCTGTTTTGAGAGAGAATTTAAAGCACACCTCTTGATTAGTTTTTCCTCTCAGTTTAAAAAGAGTTCCCCAAACTGCCCCCAACTCAAAATACTTATTCATTTTGCCTCAAGGTATCTATCTGAAGTGAGCTTTTCTTCACTTATATATATAAAAAGGATAGAAGCCAGTTGAATGTAAAGACTGATTTGCAACTGAAACGCTTTAAAATCAGAGATTTCATAAATCGTGACAGCAAACACATTTATCCTACTCACTGAGACAAATGCAAGTCAATAACAGCCCTTTTATGTTAGAGGTTTTCAATGTATTTTCATCTGTGGACCCCTAAAAAATTTCAAATGGAGGTACAGACCCCTCTGGAAATCTTAAACATAGTCTGAGGACTGCCAGTGGTTCGCAGAGCACAAGTTGAAAACTACTGTTTTATGTTAAGGTTTACTCAGTAGAAGGACTGTGGTGCTGTGCTATTTATGTTGCTTTCTATCTAAGCAAAATGTTTTGTTAGCCAAGAAAAAAAAATCCTCTCGTTCTAACAGCAAAAATATTGTTTCTTAGTATGGGGGTGGCGGGAAGCGCATGCTCATGGGACATCAGTCTCCTAAGACGGGCTCAGCAAAAAAATGTTTGGGACATTCTGCCTTAGGGTATTAAAATTTAAGAAGAGAGAAATGGGGCAAAGCAAGGCCTCACAAATCAGATGGAAGCAGCAGCTAATAGAAGCTTCCCCAAGTGCTATAAGATGACAATGGGAGGTATGCAAAAAAGGGCTGGAAGCTCTATTTCACAGATTCAAGAGATAGGGAGGATGGAAAAGATGGACCTGGAGGAGGTAGAAAGAGGAGAGCTGGACCTGAAAGCTATCTTCACAGGGCTGGGGGAAACCAGAAGGCAGGGCAGGGGCTGGAGGCCCCCCCACAGGTGAGGGGGAGGAGGGAGTGGAAGAAAGCACATACTAGAAAGCTTGCTCATCTCCCTTTGATCTCTCCCTGTAAGCTTCAGAGACTACAAGGAACAGATGGTCCTCCTCAGACTTCTTCACAGTACTGGAGAAAGTAGGAGGCAGCAGATGCTGGTGGAGCTTTTGATTGGGGATATACATTTCTATTCTAGTCTACATAGGTTTTTATACCATAGTCATCACCATGAAATCTGAGCATTTTCCAGTAGCACATTAAGCAACATATATAGACATCTGTCAACACACACAGAGCTATGTGTTTATATTAGAGAAGACAAACACAAAGAAATGTGTCTTACACTTGGAATGGAAAGTATAAGATCTGTGATGGACCGTAGTTCTCAAAGAAGTTAATTTGACAGTCACAGACACACAAACCCCCGAAAACATTCTGGGGAGTAGCAGAGCCAAGCAGCAATTGGGAGCTAGAGGGAATTTTACCATGTGGAGGAGGAGCAGGTAGGAGCTAAGAGAGGACAAAGAATCTGTGGAGAAATAGGAGACTTAACTTCTCAATGCGGCCATTGTGATGACCAGGAGGAAAATCACTTTAGCGGAGAGATGTAAAAATCACCATGAAGCCAGATGCTCAAAGGTGACCCATCAGAGCTGACAATATCAGCTTTGAGACCCAGAGTGGCGCTGGGTCCCTAACTGGAGGGCACAGTCTATTTATACTCTTTAGAAATCTGATGGTCACCGGGTTAGAACATACAGGCCAACTTTCCATCAGGGGGTGGAAAGCTGAGATTGCACCCAAGTGAACTCTTAAAAAACTAACTGAGAAACCCAACTCCTTTAGGTAGAGCAAGTATTCCAGAATGTCATGCACCTTAGCCTATCTAGGATGGAGGGAAGCTTCACTACCTGGATCAGACAGAAAAAAAGTTTTCATTTCATAAGATAAATATATCTGGTGAATGGCTCTCTCCTGTTCAGTAAAATGTTCTGAACAGTGAAAGAGCAATCTATTTCCCCTTGAGTTAACCACTCAGCATCCATGCAATACAGAGAGGGTTGTGAGGATATGGATGTAGAAAATGTCTCTGATTCTGAGATGATGTCTCTGATCTGGGTAGGACAGAAAGCATTTGAGGGTCTGAGAACCAGAACTGCTTTGGCCAAGCAAGCACTATTTAAGAAAAATTTGGTGTGGTGCTGTGAATTTCAGAACTACCGGGGAATTAAAGATACGGGAGGAAAAACAAAGCAGACTGCCCTTCCATTGGAAGAAGAACATATCCGTCATTGAAATTGGACTGTGACTCACTCTGGGACAGACCCGGTAGCATTTCCTGTTCTGTATTGGGGCAAACAGATCTACTACAGGTGTTCACCAAGTCTGGAATATCAACCTGACCACTTCAGTTTCGAGAGACCATTCATGCTTCATTCTGAAGGATCTGTTGAGGTGATCCAAGAGGCAATTCTGCATCGCCAGGAGGTGTGAAACTGTGTGTGCCACTGAGTTCTGAACGCAAAAATTCCTAAGACTTACTGCTTCCTGGCAAAACTAGTCCCATCTGGTTACCCCACTTGTTTAAATAGAGTATTCACAATGGTGTGGTCAATAAGAACTTATACCATACTGGCATTAACATGGAGCAAGAAGCTTGGACAGGCATCAGACTGTGCTAAGTTAGTGTATATTGATGTGTACAGCCAGCTCCTGATTCAACCACAGGGCTTGGAGATCCCCTAAGTGTGCTCCCCAGCCTAAGGGTAATGTCTGTTCCCAGAGGGAAGGGAAGGTGAGAAGGGAACCTCAGTGCAGACACAGGACAGGTTCATCCACCAGTTCAATGAAGACACAACTCTGGCTGGTACACGAACCAGCATGTCAAGTTGATAGACTTTAACCACTCTGTATGAGCGTCAGGTAGTCTGGTACGCTGAGTTACATATGTGTAAGCTACCATGCATCCCAGGAGTCTTCAGCAATTTCTTACACTAGGGCAGACAGCTGCATGAAAACAGGCAAAGTCAAAAGCAGCATACCAATCATTGGGTTCTAGGGAAGGAATAATGGAAACCAGGGAAATCATGCAAAACATTTTCTTGATAAATCTGTTTAAGTTTCACAGATCTGGACATCAATATGAGGAAATAAGAGTAAACCCCATTTCCCTGGTGCAGTGGAAGTACTTCCACTATAGCTCCTAAACTGATCAGAGTCTGTATCTCTCACTTGATAACAGACTTCTGAGATTGATTGGTCCCTGAAAAGCAATGGGCAAAGGAAGAAGGGATGGAGAGAAACTGATCTGTTTTAACAGCATTCCAAGCACCAAGGAAGTGAGCGAGCTTATTCCTTAAAGGAGCAGTACAGCAAGGAGGATCCCGATGGATTGATATGCTCATCTCCAAAAAGTCAAACAGGCTGTTTTGAGGTGGGTGGTTGCTTAGGTGAAGCAACAGCAAGAGTGGTCTCCTCCTTCAAGACTTATTTCTCCTTTTATCCTGATAAAGTTGTCTTGAGAGATAAAAGGCCTGCCTATGCTCTAGTGAGTACAATACTGTTTTCTCTTAGGAGCTGGCATGTAGATGCTCAAGGACCAGAATCCTTGAATCTGGAATCCTTGACAGAATGGTAAAGCCTCCTGTACTTTTTCAAACAAGAGTTACATCCCTCAAAGGGTAGGACCTCAATAGTTTGTTGAATTTTCATAGGTATAATGAAAGACTGCAACCAGGAGGAACTACACATGGTCACTGCCATTGCCGCCATCATCCTGGTCACTGAGCATGCTACATTTAGTGCAGTTTGGAGGGTTGTTCTCATGACCAGATGACCCCCCAGCAAGTATCACCTGGAACAACTCATTGGATTTCTCCAGTAATATAGCCAAGAATTTGCACATCATGTCCCAATAAATAAGAAAAATCAAATCAAAAATCTGAAGTCCTTGATTATGGGCTATATGAATTTGCAGTCCTAATGTTGAATAACTCTGTCAACAAAGTCAGTCCTGTTTTACTTTTTGTCCTTGGGGATAGATTTCATGAGGCCCTGGCACACTTTCATTAACTGTAATAACCAAAGACCCTGGGGTCATGTAGGAGTAAAAGTATTCAAGTTCTTGTGAAGGAACCTGGTATCTATACTCAATTCTTTTAATATGAGAGGTAAGGATGAGGGTGTCTGCCAGAGCATCTCTGTAGGATCCAACACAGCTTTAGTAATACGCAATGCCACTTTATCAGGTGCAGTAGTGTGGAGGATGTACACCAACTTGTGTGGATTCTCCTGAACTAGCTCCACCTAAATGTCCAAAGATGTAGCTACCTCTTAACTAGTTCCTGCTACATTTTATTATTTATTATTTATATCGGGTATTGGAAAGGAAGACTTCTGAACCAACACCTCATCTGGAGATAATGTAGAATTCATGAGAAGGGGAGTGATTTCAGTATGAGACCGCTGATTCTGAGGGTCCAGTTACATATGTTTTTGGTACGATTGATTCCTTCAAGGCAGCATGGTCTTGGGCCACAATGGGGGAGGCTGATCTTAAAGTGGCGGGGGGGCAATACCCCATGTATTCCAGTAAGAGGATTGTAGAAGACCATAAGGCCAATTATGACATCCCCATGAAGTCTTCTCTCTAGACCTGTACCTGTATGCACGCTTATGGCATACATGAAAGAACGTTTCTAAATGAGGAAGGGAGACCCAGGACTTGTAATATGCGTGAGAGGCATACAATCCAACTCTGAGGAGTAGGAGGAATAGCCTGTTGGACAATGTGGTGCAGTTCTGGGCAGTCACTGGAGACCGAAAATGGGATTGATGTGTGGACATTAGTACCAAAGGAACAACAAATGTTTACAAGCAATCAGTACCAGCTGTTTGCCTGGAAGCTGCACTGGTGGCTTTTTCACAATCAGTGGCAAGGTGAAAAATGGTGGTGGATCCGGGGCTGCAATGGTATGCACCGACACTGGTTCCGAGAGTGGTCCTAGGACGTGCATAGCAGAAGGTGATGGTCCATGTCAGTTTGACAGCACTAAGAAGCACAGGAGGTCCTTAGTCACCTCACATGTCTCTGGCATTGTCGACACCAATAAGGCTCACTGCACTCCACTGTGTGGCAATGCTAAAATGGAGGCTGGTTCCACAAAAGAAAGGGTAGTTAGTGCTGGTCTCAATGATAGCAAGGATGGCACTGGAGTCAGCAACAGCTATCCATCGGTACTGGGGAACACTGAGCTGGGTCTCGCACTCTAACTTTCATACCCAAGCAACTCTGGAAAGAATCAATCAGGGGACAAGATTCTGAATCCTTTTTGGTGGCAGAGGAGGTATTTTTTGCGCTAGTTGTCTGAGGCTGCTCCCAAGTCTTCTGCCATTTTCCCAAGGAGCCCACAGAGCAGGGGTCGGCAACCTATGGTATGCGAGGCAATTTTTAATGGCACACGGCTGCCTGTTGGGACTCCGCATGTCATTAAAAATCCTGCCAATGCGGCAAGCCGCGGGGTCCGTGGACCCGAGCTGCAGTGCCGGCCCAAGCGCAGCAAGCCACTGCCCCCTCCCCCGCCTTCCCATAGAGCCCTGCTGCTGCGCGCGTAGCACTCTGGGGGCTGGGGCTAGGGCTAGGCACTCCCGTGGGGCAGCCTTTGGCTCTATGGGGAGGGAAAGATGCTCCCCGCTCATCTGGAGCCCTGCTGCCATACGTGCAGCGCTCTGAGGGGCGGGGCGGAACAGGGCTGCGTGCGCGGAGGTGGCGGCAGGGCTCCAGATGAGCGAGGAGCCTCATGGTAAGGGGGCTCCGGGGCCAGGGGGTTGGGTAAGGGGTGGGGCAGTCAAGGGACAGGGAGCAGGGTGGGTTGGATGGGGGGGTGGTATGCTGGGGGGTGGTTGGGGCGGGGGTCTCTGGAGGGGGCAGTCAGGGAGCAGGGGGGGTTGGATGGGGCACGGGAGTCCCAGGGTCTGTTTAGGGGGCGGATAGGGGTCAGGGCAGTCAGGGGACAGGGAGCAAAGAGGGTCCTGGGGGAGCAGTTAGGGTGTGGGGGGGTCTCTGGAGGGGGTCGTCAGGAGATAAGGTGCTGCGGGGGTTGGATGAGTTGGGAGTTCTGGGGGGACTGTCAGGAGGTAGGGGTGTGGAGAGGGGTTGGGGCAGGCAGGGAGCGGGTGGGGGGGTTGTATGGGTCCAGAGTTCTGGGGATCCTGTCAGGGGGCGGGGAGCGGTTAGATAGGCATGGGAGTCCAGGGGGTCTATCTGGGTGCAGGGGTGTGGATAAGGGTTGGGGCAGTCAGGGGACAGGTAGGGAGAGTAGGTCCTGGGGGGCAGTCAGGGAATAAGGGGCAGGGAGGCTTAGATAGGGGGTGGGGTCCTAGGAGGGGGTAGTCAGGACAAAGAGCGGGGGGGGTTGGGAGTTCTGGGGGGGCAGTCACCCAGCCCTCTGCCCTGAGCCCTGACCCCCCCCACACACACCCAGCCCTCTGCCCTGAGCCCTGCACCCCACACCGCCTCAGGCCCCTGCCCTGAGCCCTGTACCACCCAGCCCTCTTTGACTCCTTCACCCCCTCCACGACCCCAGCCCTGACTGGCACCCCCACACATACCCAACCCCCCTACCCTGACACCTGCACCCCCCTCACACGCCCCCAGCCCTCTGCCCTGACTCTTGCAACCTCCACATCCCATGCACCCTACACATCCCCACCCCCACCCTGAGCACCAAACGAGAGCCCCTGCACCCTCACTCACATTCCCACCTGCATCCCTCACACCACATGGGAGCTGCCCAGGTAAGTGCCCCCACACCCAAACCTCCTGCCCCAACCCTGAGCCCCCTCCTTCATTCTAGCTCCTGGCCAGACCCTTCACCCCCCAGCCATGTGCTCGGTCCACTCCAACTCTCAGCTCAGTGCAGAGAGAGGAAGAGAATGGGCCAGAACCAGGGAGAAGGTAGGTACCCACTGTATGTGTGCAGGGCCGGGACCCCAGACTGGCACTGGGCTGAGCGGGTCCGGCAGCCGGGATCCCGGCTGGCAGAAGCCGGAGGATGGAACCCCTGAGCGGCAGTGGGCTAAGCCGCTCAGCCCACTGCCAATCTGGGATCCCAGCCACCAGCCCCACACAGCCCGCTGCCGGTCTGGGGTTCTGGCTGCCAGACCCTTCCCAGCTGGGGTCCCGGTAACAGGCCCCACTCAGCCCACTGCCAGCCTAGGTGAACAGAACCCCAGACCAGCAGCAGGCTGAGTGGGTCGGTAGCGTAAGATCAACATTTTAATTTAATTTTAAATGGAACTTCTTAAACATTTTGAAAAACTTGTTTATTTTACAATACAACACTAGTTTAGTTATATAAATATTTAGACTTGTAGAGAGAGACCTTCTAAAACACATTAAAATGTATGACCGGCATGCAAAACCTTAAATCAGAGTGAATAAATGAAAACTCAGCAAACCACTTCTGAAAGGTTGCCGACCCCTGCCACAGAGGAAGAATATCATTTCCTTTGATGTTCCAGTTGAGAAGGAGATTCAGACAAATAAAGAGACGCACTTCTAAAAAGCAGTAACATCTGCCCTAACAGGTACCGCTATAGAAAAATCTTCAGCTTTGGTGCACTGGGTATGCACTCCTAATGTTAAACGGACAAAAGAAAAGCTGAAGACTGCCCATCCAGCATGTGCTAGATTTTTTTATTGGTACAGAATGAGAAGAGAACTAGCTTCTGAAGCCTATGGTACAGAAGCAGGGACAATGCAAATTATCACCTTATTGTGAAAATACACTACCAAGATTCCAATGACAAAGTCCTCAGCTCAAACACATTGCAATCAGATGTTGGTATCTGCCTAAAAAATGCACCAGCTGAAAGTGGCTAGACAAGTGAGCTGAAACTTCTGCTTATAGCAAGGATAAACTGCTTGCTTTACTATTACCTCAACAGCTTTTAATGCAGAAGACTGGTGACCTCCTTCTCCCTCTAATGGGGCCTATGGTTGAGATGGCTAACTAGAATAGGCAGGCAGAAAGTGCTTCTAAATGCAAAAGACTGCAAGGGAGCAGCATGAGAGGCTCTCTTCTGGAGTACCATGGAGCAAACTGCATAATAAAGTGGCAGGGTCCTGAAGACAAGCAGAGAGATTCCTATCTACAAACAAACTGACCTGGACCCAAATTTAAATCTTTTAAAAGGATTGGTTTCTCTCTGTTGCTTAGGAAAAGCAGGACATCTAGAAACTTCTTGTCACTGGTTGCCAGGATGCACTTTTCACTTGGTTGTGTTCCTGAAGGGGGAACCCAAACCGTAACAAAGTAAATTAAAGATTTGTTCCTGCCTCTTCAACTGCACAGCCAAGGTAAAACCCAAAGTTTTACTGACTAAAGTACATTATGTAATCAAGACAAGAGACAATGCGAAATGGAAACTCCGTTAATGGAGTCTGAGGTACCTAATTAAAAACTGCTCATTCGTTAAAATGCACTATCCAGTTAAATCTGGGTCAGAATCTGTTTTCTAAAAATTAACTATTTAAATAACTTAAAACTAACAGAATTATTTCCATGATTTTGTTTTAACTGAAATATAAACAAGGTTTGTTTTGTTTCTTTAAAATGAGTTGCAACCCAAGCTTTGCAGTAACAACTACTAGCACATTAAAAACTGAATGTGAAATTAAAGCAACTAATTTTAAACAGAAGAAGTGAGCATAAACAGACAAACAAGATGAATGTAAAACAAATTAATTGATGTAGTGAAAAGTAAACTAGATTTCAAATATTATTTTATTTTTACCAAAGTAGCATATTAGCAACATAAGTAAGGATATTTTTAAAATTATATGCAAATATTTAATAAATAGGGGGTTAATGAAGCTAAACTTCACCAGGCAGCCACACTACAGACACAGTATAGTAACATACATGAGCAAAACTTGTATTTGGTTCTACAGTGGTAGGAAGTTGACTGTGATTTTCAAAGGAGCTTAAGGGAGTTAGTTGCCCATTCCCATTAAAAGTCAAAGGGTGCTGGGCTCTTAGTTCCTATAAGCTCCTTTTCAAACCCAAATCTTATACATTTTAGTAAACTATTTTTCTACCATTTAAAAAATTTAGCTTACCTGAGTTGACTTGGGAGCAGACATGGTAGCATCATTCCTTTCTGGTTTAGGAATGCTGTCAATTAGCTCCAAGATACCCATCAGCTTTTGGTCAGAGATTTGAACAGAGAGCAAAGGCAGTTGTCCAAAAACTTTGAATCTGTTACATAAATGATGACAGTTATTTCAAATGGATGTATCAATTAAAATGCTGCATTCGTTTTCTTATTACTAACAACATCCTTACTTGGCAGCAAATTACAGAAACAGAAAAAATACTAAATGTAAGATATCAGAGGGGTAACCGTGTTAGTCTGGATCTGCAAAAGCAGCGAAGAGTGCTGTGGCACCTTACAGGCTAACAGAAGTTTTGTAGCACGAGCTTTCGTGGGTGAATACCCACTTCGTCGGATATCCGACGAAGCGGGTATTCACCCACAAAAGCTTATGTGCCAAAACTTCTGTTAGTCTATAAGGTGCCACAGGACTCTTTGCTGCTTTTAAATATAAGATCTATTTCATTTATATTTGAGGAAAAGATATTTAATCTATACAAAACTGTGGCTGAACTCATCATCCATCAGATATCTGAGCAATTCTAAGTTCCCTACTGCTACCATGTTCTGTGAAAGGAAGACTCCAAATATCAATTTTAGGGGTACTTTACCCACTTCTGGATTTCTCATATCCCACAACCAGGAAGTCCTCTCTGTTATTTACTTGTTTTATAGTATTATTTATAAACACATCATAAAGTACTGTGTAAGCATAAAGCTATTTAAGTGAAGTCAAACACATTTTCTCTATCCCAAGGAGCACGCAATCTAACACTTCAATTTAACAAAGCACTTAAGTGTTTTGTTGGGTAGGGGCTCTATTATAGACAAGAAACCTAAAACAGTATATGAGGCAACAGTTCAGGAAAAGTTGAGACAAAAGAATGCATTAAGAATTTCTAAAACAAGTTAAAGTTAAGCAAGAATTTAAAGGAGGAAGATGTTGGAAGACCGGAAATGTGACTTTTCCAAACAGAGGCGTGATCCTGCAAAGTCTTACACATATTTAACTTTAGGTGCTGCAAGTAGACGGATTTGAAGTCCTGTGGTATACTTAAGTCTTTGCAGGACTAGGACCATAAGAAGAAGCATAATTAGGTATGAACCAGAGACTAAGAAAGCAGTTTGAAATCAAAGATTTTCAACTCTTATAATCTAGCTACATCTGCGTCTCAGATTAAATATAGAACTGCAACACCATTCCTCTTCCTTCTCGGACAAGCCAATCTCTTTAAACTGTACTGAAATTTCAAATTGAATCACCAAGTCTCTAGGTCTGACCAAGTCACAGATTTCTTTCTGTAATAAGAACTTTTAAGATTTCTTCTTTAGTAGCGTCCATAGTTTCAATATTTCTATAGAGAGACATTTCAAACTGCCTTTCTGTCTCCTAATTTTGCTTTGTCCCTTGGGAACTGCCAAAATCTATGATTACTACCTGACCCGAAAGTACTTGCCCACCTACTTCCTAGTGATCTGCAATCCAAGACTCTTAATAGTTACCATTGCTCCTGGATTTAAAGATAGCAGAAGCGGTCAGAAGCTTTTTAGCTTTTTACTTAAAAAGAAATTGTGCCATTCCTTGGAAATGAAGACTGACACAGTCTTTGTTACCATTAGCTCCTATGACATGCTTTAACTATGTGCCACCATCTGAGTCTGTATTCTGCAAGCATACTATATATGGCTTTTATTTTATAGGTTTTTGGAATACATTGAAGGTTTGAGATGACACGTTGCTCTGATGATGACTGACTGATAGGCAGCTGATGATGCATCAGAAAAGACGGCAATGAGTAACAGCTGCAGCGGTAGAAATTCTTGTAGGAACAGCAGATTGAAGGGGATAAGGAAGAGGAATGGACTAGGAGCCTTATAGTGGAAAATCAGTAGAAGAAATACCCATAGAAGCAGGTTAACCAGAACTGGGAATGGCAAGAGATCTGGGGTACAGAAAGACCCTGGATCTTGTGGATGAAGCAAAGCTGTTGCAGAGCTGCCTAAGCTCTGCATAAGGGCTGATAAATTGAGGCAATGTGCTGATACCAGCTACGCAGACACTTTGCCATGGATGTGAAGCTCGTAGTTGCAAACTCCACTGCTCAAGGTAGGCCATCATCTCAGCATCCCTGGAGAGAGGTTTAGATCCCAGGGAGGAATTGTCTCTCTTACTTGGGGATTATAACCTCTCTAGGTCTTTAAGAAAATGGATAATCATCTCATGCAAAAAGACAGACTCACTGTCTACTTTGGCATGGAAGGCTGAAATGGCTGCTAGATGTACCCAGACTGAAGAAATGGCCAGACCCTATTGTTTCAGAAGCAGAAGGTACTCCAATGAGGACTGCATAGGCAGAATTCCACGTTGGGAGCACCAGATGGAGAATAGCTTCCATTTTGCAAAATAAGTGGTCCTGACACAGGGTTTTCTACTGCCCAGCAGGATTCTACAGACTTGCTCCAAGCAAGCTTGCTCCTCAGGATTCAGCAATGGAGCTTACAGGCCATCAGATCAAGAGAACCAAGGTTCGGGTGGAGCAGCTGACCATGGTCTTGAGAGATCAGGTCCAGGTGTAGCGGAAGCAGAAGCGGGGTCTCCACTCAAAGGCCTATGAGAGTGGTGAACCAATGTTGCCTGGGCCATGCCGGGCCTATGAGAATGACCAGGGCCCAATTCCATTTGATCTTCATCAGAACCTTGTGACTCATCAGAATAGGTGGACAGGAGTAATAGGTGTTCGTAAGAGACCATGGGGCTGTGGCCTCGCAGGGAGCAGAACTGGTGGCATTTCCTGTTGTCACAAGTAGAAAACACATCTATAAGGGGAAACCCCCACCACTGGAATGTCCCTTGCCATGTCCAGACGAAGGGACCACTCGTGGTCAGAAGAGAAAGACCTGCTGAGGTGATCCACCAGCTGGTTCTCCACTCCCAGAAGGTACGACACTTCTAGAGGGACTGAATGTGTTATGCAGAACTCCCACAGTTGGATTGCTTCCTGACATAAGGGAGAAGTGTGCACTCCACCCGGCCGATGCAGAACATGGCAGTTGTGTCATCCATGAGAACCTAAACGACCTTGTTTGTAAAGTGAAGCAAGAATGCTTGGCAGATGAGACAGATTGCCCTGAGATCTTTGACACTGATATGAAGAAGAGCTCTTCTTGAGACCATAGACCTTGAGTCCTAAGGGACCCTAAGTGGGCATCTCAGCCGAGCGCTGACGTGTTGGAGACTAGAGATATCGACGGTTGAGGCCGTGAAAAGTGTTCTCATGCACAAACCTCATGGTGGTTCTGCCACCATGTCAGTGAGCCGGAAACAATGATGCCGTGAAGGTGAGTATACCGTGGCCAGCCAGGTTTGGTGAGGTCTGAGACATAGCTTCGTGTGTTGTACCAAGTATGTGCTCAATAGCATGCGGCCCAGAAGACTCAAACACTTCCGAGTTGTCATGACTGAATGTGTCTGGAGGGACCTTATCAGGACCATGATTGCCCAAAACTGATCTTCTGGAAGCAGGATCCTCACCTGCATGGCATTAAGATAGGCACCAATTACCTCTATCCCTTGCACAGGGATAAGTGTGGATTTATGGGCATTTATCAGTAGACCTAGTGCCCTGAAGGTTGATTGGATAAGATAGATGTTGGGTTCCACCTGAGCTCTGGACCGGCCTCTGATAAGCCAGTTGTTGAGGTACGGAATAAGTGTACTTCCCTTTTTCTGATGAAAGCCTCCACCACCACCATACATTTGGTTGAAATCCATGGGGCAGCCAACAGGCCACATGGAAGCTCTGTGAACTGGTAATGTATGACAAATCTTGGGAACCTTCTGTGGCTATGGAAAATCAATATGTGGAAGTATGTGTCCTTTAAACTGAGTGTGGCACACCAATCTCCTGGATCCAATGAGGGAATAATTGAAGTCAAAGAAACCATGCAGGACTTTAAGTTCTTGAGATAGTAGTTGAGACAACGCAGGTCTAGGATAGGTCTGAAAACACCTTTGGCTTTTGGGCTTAGGTAACGGGAATAGAACCCCTTTCCTCTTAAATAATGCAGAATCTCTTCTATGTCTCCTACCTGAAGGAGGGATTGGATTTCTTGTTACAACAATTGCTTGTGAGAAGGGTCCCTGAAGAGGAATGAGGAGGAGGGGTGGGAAGGTCAGAGGGACAAAAACTGGAGAGTGTATCCCACTTCTATTGTGTTAAGTACCCAACGGTCCAAGGTAATGTGGGTGCAGGCACTGTAGAAATGGGAGAGTCAGTTGGAAAACAGAGGGGTAACTGGATCCAGTATTGTGGGGACTGAGACGTCAACCTTGAACATCTTGTCAAAATGAGTGCTTTGAGCTCCTTGAGTGTCTGGGAGTAGCCTGCATCGGTCCTGTTGAAGTTGGTGGAGGAGGTCTAGGCCTGAACCCACTGCTCCTCCTCGTTTGCTGGTCCTTTCTGGCTGGCTGGACAAAGTAACAGCCAGTCTGTTGAGGCCTGTAATGTTTCCTGGATATCACTGGAGTATATAGTCCCAGAGATTTCGAGGTCACCTTGGAGTCCTTAAGACCATGGAGTCCAGTGTCTCTTTGCTCTGAAGAGCAAGGACTCTTCAAAAGGGGAAATCCTGGAGGGTTTGTTGTACCTCCTGGGGAAACCCTGACGACTGCAACCACACGCTTCTGCACATGGTCACTGCCATTGCTGTTGATCTGGCCGCAGAATCAGCTGCATTCAGGACTGCCTGAAAGAAGACCCTCGCCACTGTTTTTCCCTCCTCAATCAGTGAGGAGAACTCCCATCTGGCATCCTGGAGGAGGAAGTCCTTAAATTTTTTAATAGACACCCACATATTAAAGTGATGATAGCCTTAAAAAATATGTGATGAAGCTACTATAGGGGGTTTTCCAATAGAAGACAGCATTGGTACCAAGCAGTGGCAAGAGGATAGTTCTCTGCTGCTCTGCAGAACAGGTGGTGCAGAGTCCTGAACCTCCTGGGACGCAGGAACTGGTAGCAAAAAAAACAGATCTCCGGCTGCTGCAAACACCCCTGAAGTAGACATTGCTGCAAACTGACTAGCACACTGTCTGCCCAATGGCAATACCTCTGATGCCAGAGTCAGCAGGGCCTGTGAAGGTACCAGAGCCAGTTTTATTGGCTGCTGCAGTGCTGGAGAGGAAGAACAGCCCAACAGGGGTCTCGCTCTATCCCAGTCGCCATGCCTACTTGCCTTTGGCATCAGAGATCGGCTCTTCTCCTGTTGTTTCTGGTGTTACTTCTTAGGTATTGTGGATGAAAATCAGTGCCAACACTCACGACTAGTGAGGGGAGCGCTGCGCACTGAAGCTGAAGTGCTTGGTGCTGAGTCTGAACAGTTCTGAAGCAGGTCTTAGGGATGCCTCCATGAGAAGGACCTTCAACCTCTATTTCTGGTCCTTCTTGGTGCAGGGTTTGAAGCCCCTGCAGATCTGGCAGCGGTCTTTTCTGTGAGATTCCCCCAAGCACTTGAGACAACTCGAGTCCACGTAGCACAATGGCCTCGACTTGACACAGGAAGCAGAGGGCTTGAAGCCCAGTAACAGAGGTATGCCCCGGCACTGAGGAATGGACGAACCTCGCTGAGCATGGAGGTGTTCAACAACTAACTACTAAAAACGAACACACACTACTACAATAACTATATACACTTATCAAGAAGAGAAAACCACTAGGAAAAGTGCCTGAGCAATAAAAGTATTTCCAGCAACCATCATGGCTATAAGAAGGAACTGAAGGAGTATGGGTCGGCAGGGCCCTTTATAACGGCTCTATAAGTGTGTGGCACCAGAGGGTCCTGGAGCCAACCCAATGGGTAACACTAGGGGAAAAAATTCCAGCAACTGTGCTCAGGGCATGCACACACCTACACTGGAATAGACATGTGCAAGCACTCAAAGAAGAATGTCTGTTCCTTGATCCATCGTAATAGAAAGAGGCATACACTGTGGTTGCTATGCTACTTCCAGGTGAAATTTAGTGGGCTGGTTCCTATCTACAAAGATTAAAAACACCAATAATTCAGTTCTCAGACACTGCGTCTTCATCTCTGAATCACCAACCACCTGCATTTGTCTGGAACACTTCAGCTCTTTCTTGTCAGGTTGAAATTTAAGAATTATAGTATAGTTGGGTCCTTGCAGGGACTATTCCCTTAAAAAGGAATTTATTGTGAACCTTTACACAATAGAAAGAAAAACATACTTAGGCATTCTTGCATCAGTGACAACCATTGCCCTGCTAAATTCCACTTTCACATCCATAGGCCGCAAGATATGTTGTGATGAATATTTTAGCTTACGAGCCTCCTTCCAATTTTCATCTAGTGAAAAGAAAACAGTTGTATTATTTTATGCCACAACAGATTTTCCCAACACACTGAATACATTGTGAAAATGGGTTTTGGAGCTGGGGAAGTATAGAATAAGGAAGGATAATGAAGGAAAAGTAATGTTACTTGGCTAGATGCCAAAATCACAAGTGAAAATCTTTGGTCTATATAGTATGCACCGGACCAAGCTAGGTAACCTTGAGACCTTTTGGCCTCAGAAGTCTATGCAGTTGTAAGAAATCAAAAACTAAGAGTATGTCTACATTACAAACCTAAGCCAACCTATATTAGATTGCTGCAGTGGTGCATGTCTACACTACCTTCCTTGGGCTGGTGGCACACATCTTCACCAGGTGCGCCTCCACCAACCTAGAGGGCAGTGTGGGGAGCAGAGACCCTGGTCCCTCAGCTCTGCTGGCAGCTCCCTGCCAGGAGCCTGGCTGCTCCACAGGCTCCCAGCATGCTCCTCCCCCACCCAGCTTCCCATTCCCTGCCAAGAGCTGGGGAGGGAGCTGCCCAGGGCTTCTCACCACTGGGGAGTGGGGTTCAGCTGCAAGCCCCTTGAGCCCCCCACTCTACACTAGGAGCAAGCAGGGAGCCACTCAGGTTTCTCAACCTGGCTCCCAGATGGGAGACAGGTTCAAAGCTGCCCCCGCTTCTCACCCTACGAATCGAAGTTGCCAGGTCTTCAGCTCCCAGCTGGGAGCAGAGTCTAGCCCAGCACTCCAGGGGGATGGGGGCTTTCTTATCAATTTCATGGCTCCTGCGATGCAGTATCTACACAGAGACTTCATTGCCCTAACTATACCAACATATGCCATATGCCTCTTGTGGAGGTGGAGTTATGATGTCCATGTAACAGGACATTTACAACAGTGGAAGGAAGGCTGTAGTGTAGACACAGACATAATTAGGTCAGCATAAGCTGCTTTATGTCTACCTAAATGTGTAGTACAGACCAGCCCTAAGATTGCACAGCTTGGTTGCCAGGCTTAATTAAGGGCTTGGAAAATTCACTGTGTGTAGATGTGTGGGAATCGATTTGCAGTTTTAAAAATATCTATCCCAAAGGCAATTATGGCCTAGAATGTACTCATGTGTGGAAGAGAAGAACAAAATTTACTGGAAACTCAATTGTTGATTAAAAATTGGCACAACGTTTAACAAAAAATTTTTGTTCAGTTGTCTCAACAAAAAGCAATTCATTTTGTGAATACTTACGATGTTTGCAGTAAAGTAGCTGTATACTGCTGAGCTGAATATCAAAGCTATCATAAGCTCTTGACATGATATCTTCAATGGTGCTTTGTCCTACTTTGAGTTCTGACACATCAGAACGACTTTTACTCGTCATCTTAAATAATCACAAAAAGTAATTAAAATCAGTTTAAAAATCCTTAAAGCACTGGTCATACAAATATTCAACTTTTATCAGATTAGAGGTCAAATATCAAATAATTATTTTAACAAACAACAGGATCCATAGGACTAATATTCCACATCAGACTAGTAATTTATGTAGTGCAAAATCCTCCCTCCAGTAATAGCCAGAATTAGATACTTTTCAAGAAACCCCATAATGAACCACTAAGAAATAAGCTGCCCACAGGAAAAATTGCTTCCTAAACTCCTGTTAGTTATTAGGTAACTTTTGCCCTGAACCATGAGAGTTCATACTCCTTTATAGTTTATTTTATCTAATGTTACTGTGACTGTTAAACATACAACTGTCTAACCTATTTTTTATCCTGCCAAACTAAACTCTGTCTCAATGATAACAAGTAGCAGAGTTACACAATTTGTAATTAATCCGTGGAAATGTTATTTCCTTTTATCAGTTTTAAATTTCTTGCCCTTCAATCTCATTGGCCATCCTCTTGGTCTTTTATTACAAAAAGTTATAAACTTAGAAACGCCCAAATATCCTCAGCACCATTATGTATCTTCATGGTGTCCCCTCTTACTCATCTCCTAGCTAATTTAGGCAGCCGTTTTTTTAATCTCACCTCATAAAGAAGTCCTCCCATGCCTCTAATCATTTTTGTCATCTACTTTTAGAAATTTTATATTTCTACTCTATGTTTTTGAGGTGGGTTAACAATCTTGAACTACAATGCAATTATGAAGTTCTACAATAGATTAATATAATAGCATTGTAAGTTTTCAATATTAATTTCTAACCCATTCTTCATACATACTCACTTTTTTAAAAACCATGTCAAGTGGCAGGACAAGAATAGAAAATGATGATAATTCATGATAAAATTTAATTTGTAATGTAATTAAATTTAACATTCTTGTAGGGCAGAAAAATACAAAAGAAACCCACGAGAGTAGCATTTAACTTCAAAAAGAGGCACTACACAAAAATGAGGAAGCTAGCTAAATGGAAATTAAAAGGAACAGTCACACGAGTGAAATGCCTGCAAGCTACACAGAAACTTTGTTTAAAAAAAAACAAACAAAAAGGTGCAAACTACATGTATACAAACACAATGATATCATGGCTAAAGAGAGAAAAAGAGGCAGACACAAAAAGACATCCTTTGGAAACTGCAAGTCAAATCCTACTGAGGAAAACAGAAAGGAGCATAAACTCTGGCAAATCAACTAAAGTAGTATAATTAAGCAGGCTAAAAAAGAATGTGAAGAGCAACTACCAAATGACACAAAAGCTAACAATAAAAAAATTTAAGTACATCAGAAGCAAGAAGCCTGCCAAACAATCAATGGGGCCACTGGACAATCCATGTGCTAAAGGAGGACTCAAGGAAGACAAGCCCATTGTGGAGAAGCTAAATAAATTCTTTGCATTGGTTTCCACTGCAGAGGCTATGAGGGAGATTCCCACACCTATGCCACTGTTCTTAGCAGACAAATCTGAGGAACTGTCCCAGATTGAGGCACCAGCAGAGGTGATTATGGAACAAATTGATTAACTGAACAGTAATAAGTCATCAGGACGAGTTCTGAAGGACCTAAAATATGCAATTGTAGAACTGCGAACTATGGTACATAACCTATCACTTACATCAGCCTCTGCCCCAGATGACTGGAGGATAGCTAATGTAACACAGATTTTTAAAATGGCTCCACAGGCAATCCTGGCAATTACAGGCCAATAAGCCTAACTTCAGTACCAGAAATATTGGTTGAAACTATACTAAAAGAATAGAAAGATCAGACACAGATGAACACACTATGCTGGGGAAGAGTCAACACAGCTTTCGTAAAGAAAAATCATGCCTCTCTAAAATATTCTTTGAGGGTGTCAACAAACATTGACAAGAGTGATCCAGTGGATTTAGCCTACTTTAACTTTGAGAATGTTTTTGACAAGGTCCCTTATCAACAGCTCTTAAGCAAAGTAAGCAGTCATGGAATAAGAAGGAAGGTACACTAACGGAAAATTAACTGTTTAAAAGTAGAAAACAAAGGGAAGGAATAAATGATCAGTTTTCACACTGGAGAGGGGTAAATTGCAGGGTCCCACTAGGATCAGTACTGGGACCAGTGCTGTTCAACATATTCACAAATGATGGTAAAAAGGGAGTGATCAGTGACGTGGCAAAGTTTGCAAATGATTCAAAATTACTCAAGATACTTAAGTCCAAAGCTGACTGCAAAGACTTAGGGCATGGCTACACTTGCAGATGTAGAGCGCTGTGAGTTAAACCTGTCTTTGGAGAGCACAGTAGGGAAAGTGCTGCAGTTTGTCCACACTGAAAGCTGCTTGAGCACTGGCGTGGCCACATTTGCGGCACTTGCAGCGGCATTGGGAGCGGTGCATTATGGACAGCTATCCCAGCATGCAAATGACTGCAACGTACTTTTCAAAGGGGGGGCGGGTGTAGACCAGTGGACTAACCCTGCGGCGCTTCCTGCTGGTCATTTCCAGGAATTAGCTCTTTCCAGCTCTGAAGCACCCTCTGCAGGCCGGAGATCCGCCTGTCCTCTGGCCCCCATGTCCCTCCCTGGACCCCAGTGCCCCTTTAACTGGGGTGCTGCCCCCTGGCAGTACCCCACCAGTCTGGGTCTCCCCTCCCTGGGGAACTCCCAACCCACTATCCCCCCTTGCCTCAGTCTTGGCTACTGCCAGTCATCACTTAGCCCCCGTTCCCTGGGGCAGACTGCAGCGTATCAGCCACTCAACACAGGCAAAGGAGTTTGGACCTGCTGCCACGGCCTACCTGTGGCTACCTCTCTGTAGCCTCAGTACCTGTCTGGCCTTACACTACGCCGCAGCCTGGGGGGTTTACCAGGCAGAGCCCTTGTCATAAGCAGATTGTTAAGGGTTAATGTCTCTTGTACCTGTAAAGGGTTACAAGCAGGGAACTGGACACCTGACCAGAAGACCAATCAGAAGACAAGATACTTTTAAATTTGGGTGGAGGGAAACTTTTGTGTGTGTTCTTTGTGTGTTGTGTGTTCTTCTCTCGGAGGGTCTGAGAGAGACCAGACATTACTACAGGCTGTTTCTTTTCATATAGTAAGTAAAAACAGGTGGTTTAGGCTTTTTGATTGTTTTTACTCTATTTGCAATTGTGGATCTGGCTGGTTAACTTTCATATGTGCAGTTGCTGGGAATATTCTGATTTGTATTGGTACTGGGGGGAAAGTCTCTTTCTAGTGTCTGTAAGCTATAGGACCCTGTAAGATTTACATCTTGAAGTTAGAGATAATTCTTTACTTTCTCCTTCCTCTTATTAAAAGATTTCTTTTTTTTTTTTTTGAGAACCTGATTGATTTTTTCTTCCTTGTTTCCCTTGTGTTATTCCAGGGGATTGGGATACTCACCGGGACGGGTGGGGGGGAGATAGAATCTCTCTTTGTTTTCCTTGAATCTATTTGCCTCTTGGTGGAAGGGAAGGGAGATGCTTCTCTGTATGGTGATTTAGAGGATAGATCAGTAACTCTCAGGATAGCCCAGAGAGGGAAATTCTGAGAGGGGGAAAGGTGGGGGGAATGGTTTATTTCTCCTTGTTTTAAGAACCCAAGGGATCTGGGTTCTTGGGTCCCCAGGGAAGGTTGGGGAGGTCAGAGTGCCCCAAAACACTAAATTTTTGGGTGGTGGCCGTGCTATCAGATCTAAGCTGGTAATTAAGCTTAGAGGATTCAGGTGCTAGTATCTCATTTTCTGAACTCTAAGGTTCAGATCTGAGAAGGAATGCTATGATAGCCCTACAACTTCCTTGCTCTATTCCCCAGCCCTGCTTCCCTCAGGTACTTTCTCTCAGCTTCCAACAGCCAGGCCCTTCTCTCTCTGAACACAGAGAGAGACTGAGACTGCTTCAGCCCAGCAGTCCCTTTATAAGGCCAGCTGAGTCGGTTTGGGGCATGGCCATAGCTGCGGCTGTTTCCCCACTCAGCCTAGGATGTTCTCCCAGCCTGCCAGCCCTCTCAGAGGGCTGGTTCCAACCCTATCAGGGCTGGAGTGGGTCACCACTCCACTACAGGGGGGTGGAATATAACAGGGAGTTTGTTGTGTGTACGGGGGGGGGAGAGAGAGAGTGGGGTTTTGGGGGGCTGAGAGCACGTCAGAATGCTGTCTTGTAAGTTCAGACAGCAGCAGAACCCCCCATCCCCACAGCATTCCACACTATTGGCTTGCATGCCGGCTGTCAGAAACAGAGCTTTGAAAGGGCATTTCTGCATTCCTACAGGAGTTCAAAACAACGACATGAATGGCCACTTGATTTAAGGGGATTATGGGACATTTCCGGAGGCCGATCAGAGTGCAGTAACCCAACACCTCATTCACACTGACGCCTGTGCACTGTAGCCAAGGCGCAGCAAATGTTATTCCTCTCACCAAAGTGCAGTACCAGCACCGCTGTAGCCGCCGAATCAGAGCGCTCTACATGCCTTGCCAGCGTGGACAGGGAGTGAGCTAGGGAGCCTGGTGCTCCTTTATTGCACTGTAACTCGCAAGTGTAGCCAAGCCCTTACAAAGGGATTTCACAAAACTGAGTGACTGGGCAACAAAATGGCAACTAAAATTCAATGTTGATAAATGCAAAATACAGCACTTTGGAAAAGAATCCCAACTATGCATTCAAAGAATTCTAAATTAGCTGTTACCACTCAAGAAAGAGATCTTGAAGTCAACATCGATAGTTCTCTGATCCGTTCAGTCTGCAGCGGCAGTCAAATAAGCTAACAGAATGTCAGGACTCATTAGGAAAGGGATAGATAATACGACAGAAAATAGCATAATGCCACCATAAAAATCCATGGTACTCTCACACCTCACATACTGCCTATAGTTCTGGTCGCCCCATGTCAAAAAAGATATATTAGAAATTAGAATCAGAAAAGGTACTGAAGGGCAATAAAAATGATCAGGAGTATGGAACAGATTCCTTATGAAGCAAGATTAAAAAGACACCAACTGTTCATTTTAGAAAAGAGATGACTAAGGGGGGATATGATAGAGGTCTATAAAATAACGAATGGTGTGGAGACAGTAAACAGAGAAGTGTTACTTACCCCTTCACACACCAGAGGTCACCCAATTAAATTAATAAGCAGGCAGGTTTAAAACATAAGGAAGTACTTCACTCAATGCACAATCTATGGTCGTTGCCAGGAGACATTATGAAGGGAAAAAGTATAACCAGATTCAAAAAAGAATTACATACATTCGATGGATAAGTCCATCTGTGGCTACTAGCCAAGATGGTCAGGGGTGCAACCCCATGCTCTGGGTGTCCCCCTAAACCTCTGACTGCAAGAAGCTGGAACTGGATGACAGAGGATGTTTAACTATAATTGTCCTGTTCTGTTCTGTTCTTTCCCTGACACATCTGACACCAGCCACTGTTGGAAGACAGTATACTGGGCTAGCTGGACCAATTCTTATGTCTTATATTTGAAGCTGAACCCAGCAACCAGCTCCATCAGCACTGGTTCAGGCTCAGCAGCTGTCTTAGTATGAACATATTAGGATGGAAAACCAATGAATTCTGAAGTGCATGTATCCAGGAATGCCTGTGATCACACAGATTCCAAAACCTTCTGTGGTGCAATAAGACTGCCAGTGATAGGCATAAATTGAACATACAATTCGATCACCTTAAGCATCCTGCTAGAGATCGATCTAGTGGCATTTTATTAACAAAGCGGTCACGTCCCTTTGGGATTTGCCGTGATGATGATGATGCAGTTATGAGTTCTCGACATTTTTGCAAATTTGGTCCTTGGTGTTTCATATGGGGCAACCAGAAATTAGGAACAATCAGTAGTAAACTGTGAACATTCTCGTTTTAATGTTTGTCTTAAGTGGTTAAGCCTTTGTGATTCTGGGAAGTCTGGTGGCAGAGGAGGAACAAACCATAATTCTCTAGGCTAATAACTTTTTTTACCCATATGCTGCAATCTCTTGCCTCATTCACTACACACCATCCAACATCAGTAGCAGAAGAGATCACCATCCTATATATAACAGCCATATTTATACACAACTGATTCATTCATTCTAGATGAACTTTGGAGTGCCAGACTTTGAAACCTTAATGATTTTAATTTAGTTTTTTTAATGTAATTTCCTATATTTCAAAAAAACCCTGAAAACTTAGTTTCTATTATGTGGAACCATATTGCCCCCAGCATGGCTTGTCAACAGCATAAGGACCTTTAGATCCACAGCACAGACTTTTACATCATTAGCTCAAGTGGTAGATGGCAATCAGTAGTAGGCTGTTATTTTCTATGTAGAACAGCCACAGGACCAGGAGAGGAGCAAAAGCTGGGACACATATTTTGCCAATTAAATTTCACAGCAGAGGAATGTAGATTCAGGATTCCTGGGTTATGTATCAGGTTCTGGACAGAAGTGTGCATTAGTGGTTACCGACTCTATTGCCAGGGCTCTAGTCCTTCTCCCTCTCCACTCCTTTACAAACACTCTTTACCAGCTCCTCTCCCCTCTGCTTCCTTCCACTCACAGGCTCCTGCTGCTCCCACATTTCCACTCCTCTGCATTTCTGCCAGGAGCCAACAGAGGGAGCATTTAGTGGTAAGGCTGCGAGTTTGTCACAGAAATCTGCAGCGGTCCGTGCTCCTGGCTCAGGGACAACTCAGGCAGTCCCTGTGCCAGGTGCACCGGCCGCTGCTGGGGCAGTCTCGGGCCACGACACCCCCATGCTCCCCCTGAGCAGCAGTGTTTGGGTGTGGGAGAGGGCAAGGGGAGTGGGGCATGGGAAAGGGTGAGGTGAGCTCTGGGCAGCACTTACCTGTGAGGCTCTCCAGAAGCAGCGACATCCCCCTCGCTCAGCAGCTAAAGGGAGGCATGGCCAGGCAGTTCTGTGGGCTGCCTCCGGCCAGAGCACTGGTTTCACAGCTCCCATTGGCAGGGAACCACAGCCAAGAGACTTGTGGTGGAGATGCCTACAGGTCACGGGCCATGAATTTTTGTTTACTGCCTGTGACCTATCTGTGACTTTTACTAAAAATACCCATGACTACAATGTATCCTTATTTGGTGCACAGTCTCCCGGCTGTCAGTTCCTGTGCCTGGTGACACAGCATCCCCCAGTATCCAGGTGAAGCTCCTGAAGGGAAGTGCTGCTCAGCCTCTGAAGTCCTAGTGGGGCACATGCCCGATGCATATGGAATCTTCAATGATTTTAAACTTCCAAACTCTAACAAGTCTCTACTAAGCCTGTACAAACAGAGTTTTCATAGGCTTATGCTTAGGCCAAAGTTTTCATGCAGGTACCTAAAAGAACATCCTGTGGCGACCATGCTATCAAACATCAAACCCTTATTCCAAAAACATGGAAGTGCTAAACATTCTCAACAAAGTTATTTTAAGATTTTTTTTAAATATGGGCAAACATTATTCCCTAATCTTGTTCTCAGAAACAAGTAAATCATTTTAGCTAAAAGAGTCAAAAAAATTCAGCCTGAGACAGACATCCAGCATGCAAATTTCAGCCCAAATCATTATAGTTTGGCAAAATGGGATAAGCAAACTTAATATGCAGTGCTGCCAGTGTCACCTATATATATATAGATATATAGATATATATCAGTTGCCAACATACAAAGAAGGGGAACATGCTATTTTAAATTCTGTTAGTTCAATAAGGCAGCAATCATCCTGGGGCAGGAATAATATTTTCTGAGTTTGGTACAGGGTGACCAGACAGCAAATGTGAAAAATCGGGACGGGGGTAATAGGAGCCTATATAAGAAAAAGGCTCAAAAAAATCGGGACATCTGGTTACCCTAGTTTGGTTTGGTGTTAAGCACACTAAAAGCATTTGATATACATTTATTAATTTACCTTTGCTTGTTTTTTCCCTAAAATTTAAATCATCTATTACATTTAATATAGAGGATAAATATTTTGACATTTTGATTAAGAGCTATACTCATAAATGATCATTCTACTCAATCCATACCATTTTAGTGGATAATGAACAAGAGAAGAGCATTGGCAAGGGGTGGGAGGAAAAGGATAAACAGTATTCAATTAAAAATATTGTGTTAATCACATATGTCAGTGTAAGAGAGATTCTGTTTCTTTGTATTCCAAAATAGTATCAGGGATGCCAGGGTTAAAAACTGTTAAGAACAATTTTCATGCATTACTTTACGGCATTCAAAGATTCGCAAAGGAAGTGGCCTCACTTTTGTCATCTACACTATCCACTCTAAGTGGATTAGAGAAGTGTTCAGAACAGGAGAAGAAATCCAGACTTGTCTAGAAAGCAGTTTAAAATGAATCACCATTATATCAATTGAATAGGAACATTTAAATAAATCCATTATAGTCAACAGAATTTAAGTTCATTTTTAACATACTACAATAAGTAGAAGCCAAATTATCACAATAAATCATTTCATGAGTGGAAACTGTACCTGTAGGTTACCAAGATCCAGAAGTAGTAAATTTGATGTAGATTCATAAAATCCATTTTGTGGAACAAGGACGTATGGAGCCATTAAATTAATTTTTAGATTGAGAACTTTCTGTGTTTCAATAACATATAATAATCCTAGAAAATAATCACATTGAGACAGGTAAGGAGTCAATATAAAACCATATCTTTAAACATATTTTAAATAAATTATGGTGATAAAGTATGAACCAGAGGACAAATTTCATTACAACAGGATTACTAAAATACACAACTAAAACTTTAAACTGTTCAACCACATCAAACTTAGTCAACCACCCCAAATATACAGTATTCTGATTTATTCTGATAGATCTCAATTCTCTTTACTGGTTACACATTCATAAATGTACTTCTTATTAGTGTAGTTCTTTTCAGTGTTCAAAGTACCCAATAATAATAATTAATCACCTTGTCAGTCCTAATGAATATAGCATAAATGATGACAAATAAGACACCTTCTCTAAGAAATCACAATAGCCAATTTCATGAGAACTGTGTGACACTGTAGGCTTAATACACTGGAATTAAATTACAATACAAAAATATTCATGTGACAATGAGATTTGCTTTTAATCAAAGTTTAAATCCTCAATATTATTTTCTCTATTTCCCATCTACTATAACTATCTTAGTCTAATAATTTCTGAGTCATTGTTCAGAATAAAATGATTTTCTCAAATCATTTTTACAAAAAATTCTATTACGTAAAGTCAGTCAACTATCTCTAGCCCCAAGAATTCAGCAATCATGAGACAAAAAATAAAGAAATAAATTAGACTAGTTTAAAAACAACACGATTTAAAATATGTACACACTGCCTTTTGATTTTTTGAATTTCAAGTCTCAACTACTAATTTATCTATGATCATTAACCAACGTAGTTAAGAGGGGAAGTGAAGATTGTAAACTAGAAATGAAAAATGGGGGAAGCAGACAGTTACCAATATACATCAGACGTCATTAAGTGGAGAAAATTGATAATGTAAGCTAAAGATAACAAGGAAAATCCATGGCTGACAGAGCTAAGGATAAGAAGGAGAGTCTCTTTCATAGATTCATAGATTCTACTGTCAGAAGGGACCAATGTGATCATCTAGTCCGACCCCCTGCACAAAGCAGGCCACAGAACCCTACCCTCCACTTCTATAACAAACCCCTAACCTATGCCTGAGTTATTGAAGTCTTCAAATTGTGGTCTGAAGACCTCAAGCTGCAGAGAATCCACCAGCAAGTGACCCATGCCCCACACTGCAGGGGAAGGCGAAAAACCTCCAGGGCCTCTGCCAATCTGCCGTGGAGGAAAATTCCTTCCCGACCCCAAATATGGCGATCAGCTAAACCCTGAGTATGTGGGCAAGACTCAACAGCCAGCACTCAGGAAAGAATTCTCTGCAGTAACTCAGATCCCATCCCATCCAACATCCCATCACCAACCACTGGGCACACTTATCTGGCGATAATCAAAGATCAACTGCCAAAATTAGGCTCTCCCATCATACCATCCCTTCCATAAACTTATCAAGCTTAATCTTAAAGCCAGATAGGTCTTTTGCCCCCATTACTCCCCTTGGAAGGCTGTTCCAGAACTTCACTCCTCTAATGGTTAGAAACCTTCGTCTAATTTTAAGTCTAAACTTCCTAGTGTCTTCATTTTGTTTCTTTTGTTAAGTATATTAGGAACAAAAGAATGCCTAACAATGACAGAGGTCCATTTCTAGATGGAGTTGGTAAAAATGTTAATAATAATTCCGAAGAGGCAGAAGTGTTTATTTAAATCTTCTGTATTTGTAAAGAAGTAGGATGATATATTCATACGATATGAGGATGATAAAGTCATTTGCAATCCCATAGTAACTGAGGACAACAAACAGCTTCTAGTAGGGATGAACATTTTAAAAATCAGTAGGCCTGGATTACCTGCACCCAAGAAGTCCTAAAAGAGTTGTCTGAGCCACCATGCAAGTGATTAACCCCAGCCCACATCTTTGTGGGTCGTGGTGGGGCTGAAGCTCCAGCCCAGAGCTTCACAGGTGATGGTGGGGCTGAAGCCAGAGCCAGGAGCTCTGTGGGCAGCAGGGGGCTGAAGCCTAAGCCTGAGTCCCACTTGGGCAGGGCTTTCAAGCCTGAGCAATTTAGTTTGGGCAGGCCCACTTGTGGCATGCAGACCCAAAATTTCCCTGCTTTCCACCCCCAGTAGGCCCTGTGCATCATTTCCAATACTGAGGCACTTCCTGTACTCAGGTACGTGTGTTTATCTGGCAGCCTACTCAGCATGTTGTGTTGAAACCAAATTTGAAAAGTTACTGTAGAAATAATTTTATTAATGAACCATTTTCTGAAGAAAAGTGGAGGGAAGGGGAGTACTGAAGGGGAGTCGATTGCGTCTTGCAGCAAAAGATGGGCTGACAAATGAAGTTCCAAACAGCAGTAAAAAGCCAAGAAGCCACAAATACGATCCAAAATATTTGGAATATGAATTCACATGGAGCTTTAAGGATTTGTGTTCATCAATACAAGCTCATCCCTCCCATTAGGTGCATATTTATTATTTTTATTTTTTACTACTAGATATAAAGATTGTCTTAGTTCTGCGCTGCCGTCAGAGCTGGGTGGCTGGAAAGTGGTGGCTGCTGGCCAGGCGCCCAGCTCCGAAGGCAGCACTGTCAGCAGCAGCACAGAAGTAAGGGCAGCCATGGGCAGCTGGAAAGTGGTGGCTTCTGACCAAGGGCCCAGCTCGGAAGACAGCAACATAGAAGTAAGGGTAGCAATACCATAAGAAGTAAGCAGCATCCCTACTTCTATGCTGCTGCTGGCGATGGCACTGCCTTCAGAGCTGGGCTCCTGGCCAGCAGATGCCACCCTCCAGCCATCCAGCTCTGAAGGCAACTCTACCGCCAGCAGCAGTGCAGAAGTAAAGGCGGCAATACCATAACCTCCCTACCATAACCTTGCAATGCCCTCACTATCCCCTTTGGATCAGGACCCCTACAGTTACAACACTGTGAAATTTCAGATTTAAATATCTGAAATCATTAAATTTATTATTTTTAAAATTCTATGACCATGAAATTGACCAAAATAGACCATGATTTTGGTAGGACCCTGATCCTAAGGTACCCGTGTGTGTGTGGAGTAGAAGGTATGTACTGTTAAGTGGTTTATCTTTTCATTTCCTTGTTTTGTGGGTTTGTGTCAGGTATGCAACAACCTTGTTTCCAAACAAAAACTTTGTATGTATTAATTATATTAGGTGACAGGGCGCATTTCTTGTACTCAATGAATGCCAAAATGTTATATAACTTAAAAAACACATATCTCAAAACCTCCTGAAACCAGTGATAGTTTTACCCTTTTACTGTACTGACATTTTGCGCTCTCTTTAAATTTCATCTTTTATCATGTTTTTGTGGAAAACTTTAAATCATATAAGTACTTATATGGCCCCTCATCACCACAGTAAATAAGTATCTATAGGAAAACATTTCCTATTTTTGTTTCTTTGCAATTAATACATTAATCAGCAGTTATGATACATTTACAACACAAGTATATTTTAAAAATTCAGCTAAAAGAAAAAAAGCCTTCAAAATTTATTAAAAACTGCATCACTGAAAATGTTTAACAACATTCACCTGTCGACGTCTTCTCACGAAATTCTTCAAGCTTCATCAAAGTTGCTGAGGTCAGTTGCTCTAAATGTACATCTTTTGGAGGCCTGAAGAAATCCACTAAACTATTCACAGTCCTCTGTTAAAATACAGATATAATAAACATAAAAGAAAATGAATGCTTACATCAGATTTTTAGAATACTAATGCTTCACAACATTTTTCACTTACTGCATCATATATTATTTCCAATGGTTGTGATTCAATTCTAAGCTTCTGATCAGCTTTCTCATCTAAAGGATTGGTCTCAAACATTATGCTCAAGAGTGATGTATTGTTTTCCGAATGGACTGTTCGAGAAGATAGCAGACAGGGTATGAATTTTTCTTGAGACATGCCTGTAACTTCAAATGTGCTTATTTTCGTTTCAAACCTGTATAAAGTGAAAACAGTATAGAAATTACATTTAAATTGAATGTTTAAATAAACAGCAGATGTCTCAGACTACAAGATAAGTAGCAGGTGCCAGGTTAAAAGAACAAATCTCCTCCTCCATCAAAACAAGTCTAAGGAATTGTCTACATTTAATTTGCGACAAGCTGTGGAGTGAATCTACCTGGCACTAGCCCACAATGAACTGTCTACATGGACCCTGCTGATGTGCTATTAACATCTCCTCAATGCACTTTCATCTACTCCCAGGTCAAAAAGGACTATATGAAAGCATATTACCAGTACATCAGCAGGATCCACAAGACCAGTTAGTCCATAGCAGGATTCCCTCTCTCTACAGTAACTCCTCACTTAATGTCATCCCAGTTAACGTTTCGTTATTAGGTCGCTGACCTATTAGAGAACATACTCCTTTAAAGTCCTGCAATGTTCCCTTATAATATTGTTTGGCTTCCCCCAATTGGTGCTCCTGGGGAGCAAGAGGGAATTGTCCCATTCCCCCCACCCGGTGCTCCGGCTAGGAAGTGGGGTGAGGGCATGAGGGCTTATCCCATTCCGCCTGCCCAAGTCTCCTGCCAGGGAGCAGGGTCGGGGTGCGATGTCTTGCCCGTTCTGCCTCCCCAGCATTCCAGCCGGGGAGCAAGCAAGCCCCCACACTCCCACCCCGCTACGCCCCACCTCAACCAAGCTTCACAATCATCATTGGTGAGCACAGTATTAAATTGTTTACAATTATTTAAAACTTACACTGTATATGTATATAATGTATTCTGTCTGGCAAAAAAAAAATCCCTGGAACCTAACCCTTCCCCTCACCCCCCGGTTTACATTAATTCTTATGAGGAAATTGGATTCGCTTAACATCGTTTCACTTAAAGTTGTATTTTTCAAGACCATAACTAGGACGTTAAGTGAGGAGTTACTGTATTTAATATAGGCATAACTGTGTGAACCAATGACTGTGAACCAGCGTATGCCTGGCCATGGCAGAATAGTAACACATCAGGTATTGGCTAACCAAGTAAGCATATCCCTGACCCGAGAGGATAGTACAGAGACACACAGATCTCTCAAGTAATTACACAAACACACTCATAAGAGACGATACAGGAACACACCAACCTCTTGGAAGATTAGGATGGGATGACAGAATAATAGATAAGGATGTTTTGTTCTAACTAGGAGGTACAAGAATAAGGGTAGTATCTAACAATGTCTGGAGTGTAATAATTAACTTGGTTTTATCAATGTATAAAAGGAGAAGTCATAGGAAGGGCATCTTTGTATTCGCTGAAGGAACAGCATCCTCATGTGCTGACTGAGCAGGTACTATTGTTATAGGAATACATGTGTTAGTGTGCCTGTAATCAATGAACCAGGGTGCTAGTACCGTGCTTGTCGACAAACCTGGCTGACTGCCTTCAACACCGACCTGAGCCTGTGGTCTTTCCTTATGAATCACACTAAGGTCTACTGAATCAGTAAGCTACATTCTCTGCTAGTGCAGCTGACATAGGAGCTCCAAGAGCAGCAACACTGGCAACAGTAATTTAACCTAGCAGCACTAACAACTTGCCATCAAAATGGAACATTTTTCCTAACCAATTATTTTCCTTCTTCAGCATCTTTTCTGCCAATCAAGATTGTCTGGTTTCACCCACATAGTTGAAATTGGGCATTTAGCATACTGGACGAAATACATCACATGAGGTCAACTGAGATCTCTCTGTCACCACCTACAATAAAGAACTCAAAGATGACTCTCACACGACAATTCACCCAGAAATTCAAGATCATCAAATCTTTTCCCCAAACAACTCCAAGCAGTGATTTCCCTACACCTCCCCGAATTCCCCACTCCCCAGTTTTGTGAACTAGTTACATGCCAAACCTGGTGGCTGAACTTTGCGACTTTGTCCTCACCCACAATTATTTCACATTTGGGGACAATATATACCTTCAAGTCAGTAGCACTGCTATGGGTACCCGCATGGCCCCATAGTATGCCAACATTTTTAGGGCTGACTTAGAACAATGCTTCCTTAGCTCTCATCCTCTAACGCCCCTACTCTACTTGTGCTACACTGATGACATCTCCATCATCTGGACACATGGAAAAGAAGCCCTTGAGGAATTCCACCATGATTTCAACCATTTCCATCCCACCATCAACCTCAGCCTAGATCAATCCACACAAGCAGTCTATTCCCTTGACACTACTGTGCAAATAAGCAATTGTCACATAAACACCACCCTACACTGGAAGCCTACTGACCACTATACTTACCTACATGCCTCCAGCTTCCATCCAGGACACACCACGTGATCCATTGTTTACAGCCAAGCTCTAAGATACAACCGCATTTGCTCCAATCCCTCAGACAGAGACGAATACCTAAAAGATCTCTATCAAGTATTCTTAAAACTACAATACCCACCTGCTGAAGTGAAAAAACAGATCGACAGAGCCAGAAGAGTACCGAGAAGTCACCTACTACAGGACAGGCCCAACACAGAAAATAACAGAACACCACTAGCCGTCACCTTCAGCCCCCAACTAAAACCTCTCCAGCGCATCTTCAAAGATCTACAGCCTATCCTGAAAGATGATGCCTCACTCTCCCAGATCCAGGGAGACAGGCCTGTCCTTGCTTACAGACAGCCCCCAAACCTGAAGCAAATACTCACCAGCAACCACACACCAAACAACAAAAACACTAACCCAGGAACCTATCCTTGCAACAAAGCCCGATGCAAACTCTGTCCACATATCTATTCAAGTGACATCATAATAGGACCTAATCACATCAGCGACACGATCAGGGGCTCGTTCACCTGCACATCTACCAATGTGATATATGCCATCATGCGCCAGCAATGCCCCTCTGTCACGTACACTGGCCAAACCAGAAGGTCGCTACACACAAAAAAAAAAATGGACTCATATCTGACATCAGGAATCATAATATTCAAAAACCAGAAGGAGAACACTTCAACCTCTTTGGCCATTCAGTAACAGATTTAAAGGTGGCAATTTTACAACAGAAAAGCTTCAAAAACAGACTCCAACTTGAATTAATATGCAAACTAGATACAATCAATTTAAGCTTAAACAGAGACTGGGAATGGCTGAGCCATTACACACATTGAATCTATTTCCCCAAGTTAACTATTCTCACACCTTCTTGTCAAATTGCGTTAAATGGGCTATCTTGATTATCACTACAAACATTTTTTTTCTCCTGCTGACAATAGCACATCTTAATTAATTAGCCTCTTAGAGTTGGTTGGGCAACTCCCACCTTTTCATGTTCTCTGTACGTATATATATCTCCTCACTATAAGTTCCATTCTATGCATCCGATGAAGTGGGTCCATGAAAGCTGATGCTCAAATACATTTGTTAGTCTCTAAGGTGCCACAAGTACGCCTGTTCTTTTTGCGAATACAGACTAACACGGCTGCTACTCTGAAACATGCCAATTTAGTGACTGTTTGGAAATTTGAATTGAAATTGAAATATTAATACACACTTTAAAAGCATATTCAGTGTATGATAAAATATGTGTACCTGAAAGTATAATAGATTTGGAAAGTATGAACAGAGACTAGCTTCTTTATACAGCTGTTGTTTTTTATGATAATGTCAGAGTATTCATTTCAGTGATGCTGGACAACCTAATAATTTCAAATGATGATTTGTAAGCAAAGTCTAAATGAGCTCTCCCTGACAGCTAATGATGAGCTGGGGGCTAGGGGAAAAGGCTTTAGGACCAGACTGTATTTACATTCGCACCTAATTTACCTACATATACAGCAAACAGAGCTGTGCTGCTCAAGTGATGGATTTTGGCTGGGGTTGGGTTACAAAAACACTTGAATGCGGGGTGGGAATGAAATGTTGTTGTTCTTATTGTATGAGTAAAGGGCAGTAGAAATGTACTTAGCCTGTGCTGATTAAGGGCATCAAGAGAGAGGGTGGGGACCTGTCCCTCTCCACTGTTTAAAGACAGAGCTGATTAGGATCCATAGATAGTCTTTTGTTCTGTTAAGTGACCACTGCAACTGAAATCACTGATAATTATGTCTAAGTGCTTAGTCCTGCTGTGGGGACAGTATTCCTGTGGGTACAGTGTTTTTGTGTAAAAGATAGCCCAGACTCCACTAGCAGCGAGGTTCCGCCACTGAGAGCTCAGCTGAAATCACTGAAAGCTGGTGGAACCTCAAGAGACCAACTCACAGAGGTCACAGTGGCAGGTGGCAGCAGAAGGTGACTGTGCAGGGCCACTGGCAACAGAGTGGTGCAGTGAACGGTGGCACAACGAACAGCTGTGGCCAGAGGTAACCGTGAGCAGCTGGAGGAACGAGCAAGGTGCCTTCTTGTCCCTCACCTGAGAGGTGTATTCAAGTGAAAGCATCTCTGAACTCTGAGTCTCCACTGACCAAGGACAACACCGGTGAGTGGGGTGCAGTGGAGAGAAAAGTGAGGAGTACGTTAAACAAACATTTGTTTGTTGGACTATATTTTAGTGACTTTGCTCCCAAATGCTAGATTTGTAACTGGAATGGAAACGTATATAAATATATTTCCTAGTAGGCCAAGATTTTTAAAATGCATTATTTGCCCAGGTTGTTATCTCACACTGTTGCTATCTTGAGAGGTCATTATGTTGGGGAGTTTCTGCACTAAACATTTTTATTACTATAATTAATTTTTACATAAGAATGGTCATATTGGGTCAGACCAATGGTCCATATAGCCCAGTGGTCAAGACAGGTGCTTCAGAGGGAATGAACAGAACAGGTAATTATCAAGTGATCCATCCCCTGTTGCCCATTCCCAACTTCCGGCAAACAGGCTAGGGACACTCAAAGCATGGTGTTGCATCCCTCCCCATCCTGGCTAATAGCCACTGATGGACATATTCTCCAGGAATTTATCTAGTTCTTTTTTTAATCTTGTTATAGGACTTCCCTCTTATCCCATGATGGCTTACTTTTGAAAAGTCAATTTAAATTAAATACATTTTTTTAAATGTATATGTTTTTAGAAATCTAGATCTGTTATATGTTTTGGTGTAACTTGCATTATCCTTATGTTAAATTTGCATTATCCTAACAAAACATTTACTTTATTCATATCTCTTTTATGTATCTCATCAGTCCTAACACACACACCCCGTAAATTCAAACACATACACACACCCTATTTCAATTCCTGGGGAAACCACTGACTCCAAGAGAAACTCTACAACCTCACCTCCCCCAAATCCCTCTCCACCCCCCCCTAAGGACCGTCTATATGCTTCTGAAGTTACAAAACAAGGAAACCCAGGCAGACTCACCATATCTGGCCATGGCACTCTTAAAGAAGCAGTATCAGGACTCATATACATCACTCACAATGATGGCACACCAACTGCTGAGCTCCCCAGATGCACCTAATAAAGCATTAGGGCTTTTTCAGCCTACACTTCTCCCTGAAGGCTGCAGAGGCAACAGCTGCTGCCGTAACTCAAAGGAGGAAGCAAAGCTGGGGGAACGCCCCAAAAAGAAAATGCTATCCCTAGGACACAACTGGGAACCGGAGAGATATTTGAAACAGATTAGAATTTTCCTCGTAAAGTTCTGCAGCAGGGAGGATGAGTTAAAGCCAGCCAACAGCTGTGGAGGAAGATAAAGCTGTCCTGGTGCTTTAGGAATGGGGAATTCCCTTACTGCCAGTAACTAACCAATCTGGTTCTACCCCCAAGCTGCAAACAGGCTAAACTAGCTATTGTAATGGGTCTGTGAACTTTAGCACAACGAAGACTGGAAGTTAAGCACCATTTTTATTAAGATCTTGGCCATTTTATGAGGAATAAAAATAGTTTGATGGAAAATGCTTACCTTATTGCTTGCGCACCTGGTCGTTGTGTTAACATTGTGCTCAAGTCAATTACTGCAAATTTGATCAGCTCAGATTTCTCCTTGTTCTCCCTTATTGATATGGACATGCTTAACAGCTTTACAGAAAGCTTCATGGCTTCATACTATGTAAAACAGGAAAACGTACAATAAAGAGATCATCTACCATTAAGTGTTGTAGTTTGAGAGTCACCTTGGTGCATTCACACTTGCGCTCCTGGCATTGAGTGGTGGTATTACCTTGAAAACTCATGTCATTGGGGGTTTCACAAGAGATCTTACATGAGAGTGATGTCATCGCCTCACTCTGTAGGAATGCACACATGCCACCCCACCACCCAAGCTCTACCCACTAACTGCAGAGTAGACAAAACTGCAATGTAGAGGTGAGAGTAGGTAAACAATATGAATGTACGGGGCAACTCTTGAAGAACAGTTACTGGAAAGTAACTCCTTTCTTCGAGGGCCCCTGTTTATTCTACTTACCAAAAAGTGCTCCACCAGGAGAACAGTGAACTAGGAGTTGTTAAGTAAATATAAACTGTAACACAGCTCTCCCAAATCAGGCATTGGAGCAAGATATTACATCCACCAGGGGAACCTGCTAACACATGCCAATGATGTTACAGTGGTTGTCATGAAATGGATCTTTAAACAATAGGTTACTAGTTTCCTAATTAAAATGTAACAATGATCTACACAATTCCTAATCCTACAAATAACCTATTGGATTTTCTAAAGGCTTGGTATTTTCCAGATAAGAATAAAATGCCCACTTGATATTTAGGGTATGGAAATGGAGTCTGGAGAAGAACACAGGCAGGGAAATACACTGAACTAGGGGAAAATCTGAGACCAGCTTAAGCATGACAGAGGGATGGGATTTCAACGTGATTCTGTCTTGTGTAATACAATACAAGATGGAGAAGCCATCAAAACACAGCAGCTGCAATGAGGAAGGCAGTTTTGATCAATAAATGTTTGAGATGGGCTTCCGTCAGAGGCTCATAAGGAGAGCCCATTGGCTTTGTTAGGACAAGTTTTAGGTCCCATAAAAGTAGAGGCTCCCTAACGGGGAAAAACAAACTTACCATGTCCTCAAGGAATCCAGAGACTGTAAGGTAAGAGAAGATGTGTTTGTCCATAACATAAATGTGATGAACAGGTAACTGCTGCCCTATGGACTATTAGCGTGGCTACAGCTAAGCCCTGAGACGTCATGTGTACAAGGCACTCTAGGACTGCAGAGACCCAGCTTGAGATGGAACAAATCCTTTAACAATGGCCCAGATAGTAAACTGTTTCCTTTTTTTGTCTATAGCATTTCATGGTGAAGCTTTTCCTGGATTACAAGAGCATAAACAGTCCATATTAGTTAGCAGTTTCCTCCTCCACAATGCCAGGTAAAGTGTCTTTGGGTTGGAATGCAGAATCCTCCCCTTGTTATTGATGCAGGTCTGCAGAGAAAGGCAGCAAATATTGTGGATCCCTGGCCAGGTACAGGAGATCTAGATATCAGTGCTGACATGACAAACTGGGGCTATTAGTATGTGATCTGTCCACAATGGTTTTCCTTCTGACTCTGGGTAACAGGAAGCAAGACTGGAAGGTGTAAAGAAATTGTCTCCAGTCTAGCAGAATCACATCAGATAACTTTTGACTGTGTGTGCTCCCATTCAATACACTTGGCATTAGATGTTTTGTTCAAAGAGGTTTATTACCTCGTGAACCCATCTGTGACATAGCGCACTGGTTACCACTGGTTTCACTGAACACCTGTGTTGATCACGTGACCACCTACTGAGTAAGCCTGCCTTCACATTTTCATCCCCACCAAGGTGAATGCTTCAGGGACTCAGTGGTTGGCACGTGCCTGTTACCAGAGGCCTGGAAGGTAGTGCTTGTGTTACCACAGACTGATGGATTCAGGAAGCTGATACACAGCAGGAACAGACAAGGCTGCTTCACACTAAGAGTGGGTGATGGTGAAGTATTACACAACCCTGGATCTCATGTGAAGCATCACAGTGAAGACTCTTTGAGCTGTGAAAAAGCAAAAAAGAGGAACTCTGAAGTGGTAGTGCATCATCCCTAGATAGAACCTCAGATACCTGATCTGCGCTTAATAACCACAAAGAAGTGGTGCCCTTGCAACTGAGAGGCACATACCAGTCTCCCTTGGATAAGGAACGGATAATGTCCCTTACAGTGAGCATCCTGAACTTGAGCATTCTTATGTATCTGTTGAGATTTCTAAGGTGGAGTAAAGGCCTTTTTTCTCTGGGTTCCTGTGGAACCTCCTCTATGGCTCCCTTCCTGAAAAGAGAATCCATTTCTTCCAAAAGGACATTCACAGGATTTCAGCCAGGAGTACCTCTCTAGAGCCACTCTTTTGGACTCTCTTCCGGCACTGGAGTCCAAGGCACCATATGTTGCTCTTAAGAAATGTCTAATATGCATATGATACTTTCAGAGTACAGTCCAGGCTGCTCCCTTCTTTGACCTGGGCAAGGCATCATCGCTTTCCACAGGGCATAATTACAGTGGAACACAATTGCTTGAGAGTTGACCACTCAAAGGTCTAGTAAGCCACACAAACAGCCTCTCTAGGCAAAACCTCAGGTTCCTGTAAGTCAGAAAGGGAAGAGTTGAGAGGTCTTGTCTTCTTGCCTCTAACTCCTTCCTATGGTACAGATCCCACCATGGAGTTTGCCAAAGGACAACACAGCAAAAATTGATACCCTTCAGCTCTCTTGGATACAGGGAGGATGAAAAGAGATTGAGCTAGACATCCTTGGCCAGGTTAAGAAGGCCAGAGCTGGTAAGCAGAGCTAGTTTATCCCTGGTCTGCATTTGTAACACATCCAACAGGGGATTTGATGTCTCCAGTACTGTAGCCTATTTGAAGCTGCAGTTTGCCATTCTCCCCAATAGTTCCTCAAAAACAGTTATTGTTCATCAGAAGGTTGGACAGATGAAGCACCAATCTGATCTTCTGGTGAGGTGCCACCTGTACATTCTTCTGGAGGGGACTCCTATGGTTCCTCTGAAAGACATTCATCCCATCCTCAGACTTAGGCAAATCTTCCTGCTGATCTGAGAGGTCCCTTGACAGCTCCAAAGGTTGAACAGGTGCTGGGTTAGAAATACGTTTAGCCTCCTTTGCCTTAGGGCCTGGGGCTTGGTTCAGTCACGGCTGAGACAACCAGTGAACAGGGGTTGGATGAGAAAAAAGGAAGTTGTATCCCTTGGAAGGGGCAAAGTACTTCTTCTCCACCCCTCTTGCTGTCGGTGTACTGGAGAGGTCGAGCGGTGCCAAGGCTTGTCCTGTTGTTTCAGTGGAACATGCTTGCGGTGCTCTACCGGCACCGGATCACGGATTGATGCCGGGGCACCCCGCAGCAAGGACGCTGGCACCGAAGCCGGCTGGCCTGAGGCCGGAGGTTGTAGTGTATGAGCAACTGCTTGAGGTGAAAGTCTCTCTCTTTCTTAGTTCTTGGCTTAAAGGCCTTACAGATTTTGCAGTGCTCAGTCTTGCAGCGCTCAGCTTCCCCCAAACAACAGAGACACAAGTCACGGGGATCACTGATCAGCATAGGCTTGCGGCACGTGGCACAAGCCTTAAACCCCTGGGCCTGCGGCATGCCCCAAAGCCCAGGGCTGGTGCTGGAAACAACTTCCAGACACCTAAAACAAAAGAAACTTAACTATCTATTATTAAGAAGTGCTAACTACTGATAACTATTAACTACAGATAACTGCTAACTACTGATAACTGTTACAACTGTACTAAGGGATCACTTGCAAGCAAGAGAAGAGTTGTTCCAACGCCACCACGGATGGTAAGAAGGAACTGAAGGGAGGTCAGGTTGGCAGGGGTATATATGCACTGGCGTGGAGGAACTGCTCTGGCGGGCTCCCCTGCCGACCCGACGGGAGCCGCTAAGGGAAAAAGTTTCTGACACCCGTGCACAGGGCGCGCGCACACCTAATGTGGAATGGATGCAGAAAAGCATTCTAAGAAGAACAGATATGATGGGCTCACAGTAACCTGTGCTCTGAAGAGATGCGGTGCAGCACTTTGTACTGGACTTTAAGTGCTGAATGTTTCATGCCAAGGTATTGCTATAGTACATTCAAGAGGTGGTGAAGAAATGAATAACTAAAGCTAGGTCTTCAACTTCATGGACTGCATAAAAATCACATAGTTAGCCCAACGCCATGATTTTACCAACAGCAGGGAGGCAGAATTGGGCATTCTCACACAGTGGTCTTATGCTCAGTGTGTCTAATGTTGGGAACAGCAGTTCAGAGCGGGACTCAATGTCTGTTTTCATTTGAGGCACAATAGCCAGTGCTGCCACCATTTGGAATATGAACAGTAGGGAAGTAGAAGCAAGGCGCACATTGCAGGTGCTCCAAGAGGCAGCAGCACTGGCTACTGGCCTGGCATAAAACCAGCCACCTAGTCCCCCACCCAAACTGCTGCTCTGACATTATGAAAAATTGCAGTAGTTCAGTGGATGGTGAAAGACATTTGCTGACCATGCACATTCTGCAAAATTCTGTACATTATCCATGATATAGCCATGAATTAAAAAAAAACTGATTTTCTCAGGGCCTTACTCATGAACCTCCGCAGTGTCAAATGTTGCAGACATATCCAGCAGGATGAGAAAGGATCTCTATCCTCTATTCATTGACAGCTGAAATCATCCATCAGTGTCACTAAAGCAGTTTCCATTCTGAAAGGCCTGAATACAGATTGTGCCAGGTCAAAAATGTTAGCTTCAATTAGATGAGCTTGTAGTTGGCCTTTTGATAGTTTCTGTATGAGCTTGCTCAGGAATGGGTGGGTCGCTAGAACAGTGAATGATTGCTAGAACTGAAGTATCCAGGCAAGGTTGTTTCAGTGCTGGGCAGATTTTTGCATATTTGAAGGAAGAAAAGATTACTTCTATGAATGAGGCATTGGCTATTTTGTTCAGAAGTGACTCCAGCTCTTCATGACTTTCTTTCTGATGTCAGGAAGGGCATGAGTCCGATTCACAAGTCTTGGGTCAGGACTCCTTTAGGGTGCCCAAGATGGTGCCTATGAGGGGACAAAGGCAAGTTAAGTATGCAAAATTATCCTATACTATTCTGTACAAACTCACTACTAGCAAATAAGAGAGACTATGCAAAAACCTAGCCTAAGGACAAAGTGTCAAGTTGTGGGCGCTCTCTGCAGTGGTGGGAAAAGAATATGAGCAAGGGGGGGTGGGGGGTACGCCCTTATGTAAAGTAGAGGAATGACATCAACGTTCACACAAGATCTCTCATGTATCATCCAACAGACACTGCTTTTTCAAGGCAGTTCCACAGCTTGTCACCAGGGGCACCATATTTCACAAGTGGGAATACACAGAAGCCTTCCAAAAAAAACAAAAACAAAAAACAAACGTAAAACTTTGCCAAACTACTAGAAGCATGAAAACTGGCTGTTATTAACATACCCTATTTTGAATAATTTCTAAATTTTAATGAACACAAATATGCAAGCTCTTTTTTCAAAGGAATAAAGTATTTTTTTAAATACGCAAATAGTGTGATTTTATTCTAGCTTGACACTTTAAAAATACATTAAAACTTTCTGACGACAAGCTCCAAGAAAAATATGGGAAGAAGATTTGAATTCCTCGAAATATCATCCTCAAGATCCCAATGTCACTTGATAATATCCAGCTGAAGAAGAAACTTTTTGAGCAAATCACAACAGAAAGTAAATTAACAAAAAAACCACACAATAGTTCAAATAAGTAAGAGAAGAGGGAGGAGAAATGAAAACAGACATTTAAGAGATCAAAGTAATGTATAAATGATCCCAAATTGTGTGTATTGTTTTTCAGTGTAAAACTGCTAATTATATTTATATATGGTACATATTAAAATGTTTGCTGATCAAATAAGATAGCCAAATCTTTCTTACTGTTTTTGGCAACGTTGGATCAACAGCTGTTTCACTATACCCAATTGCTGCATAGAGTTTAGCCTTTTCTTCCAGTGTCATCAATTCTTCAAGACCTGTCACATTATAAAACATTCATCATATTTGCAGTATGCATTTCCTAAAAAAAATGCAGTTGTCTTTGCACAACATTATATACCTCCAACTACACAATACTTTTATGCAAGAGATGGCCAGAAGTCACAACCTTTGACAAAGACCTTTTATGGTTTCTTCTGAACTAGTCACTAAGGCAGGGGTCGGCAACCTTTCAAAAGTGGTGTGCTGAGTCTTCATTTATTCACTCTAATTTAAAGTATCGCGTGCCATCAATACATTTTAATGTTTTTAGAAGGTCTCTTTCTCTACATCTATAATATATAACTAAACTATTGTTGTGTGAAAAGTAAATAAGGCTTTTAAAATGTTTAAGAAGCTTCATTTAAAATTAAATTAAAATGCAAAGTCCCCCGGACCGGTGGCCAGGACCCGGGCAGTGTGAGTGCCACACGTGCCATAGGTTACCTACCCCTGCACTAAGGTCTAATTCTACCCCTGACATGCAGAGCTATATGCATGTCTCTCCAATTAACAAAAGCTAATTGGACACCCCCACATACAGGAGATTAATTAGTTATTGAGCTTGAAAACGAAGTGATACACAAAAAACTGGGCTGTTTTTTAAATACTTATGGTCATGAAAATGTGTAACAAAATGTTTTATAACACCACACAGAACTCCATTCCCCTTCTTTGGATTTGTAGTCTTTAGTGATCCAGGACTTAAACCAGGTAGGGTGCTCTGTTATTGTGGGTGAAAGATTATTCTGGATTTCTCAAGAATACTCTCTCTCGGAGTCAGATTCTGCAAACCTTTATAGAACTTGCTCTTGCAAGTAGTCCCAGATAAATGAAGTGCTAATTAATGCACGTTTGTAGAATCAGGCTTTAAAATATATTTCAAAGTAGGTTTGTGGACTCAGAACTAGTTCCAACCTATCCTCATAAGGCGGGGAAAAAAGAATAGTGGCAACATCTGTCTATTGCACAGAACCTATTGTAAGACATTATGAAAACAACCTCCCTCAAGTCAAAGGAAGTACTGATGACTATAAAAATGGAAGAGTTAATCATGGAGGCAACATAGTGGTTTCACAGTTAAGGTTTCACACTGAGATTTGAAAATCATTTTCTAATGCCACTGCCCAATACTGGATTGGATAAAGCAATCTGTCTGAAAATGTTTGGCTAAAACTTGTTAGGAGAAGAATCTAGAAGCTAGAAGCTAAACTTTCATATGGTATTGAATCCAAAAATAGCTGATTTAGATTTTATAACAGATTCAATATTCTTCAGCCACGGCCTTTTCACTACAGAAAATATTTAAGAAGTCAATTATTTCACATGCATAATGGATCTCTATATACTTGAATATCTGGAAGTTTTCACAAATGTTATTAATGAAATGTTATAGTTATTAACAAGATTGCCACAAGTTACTTATCAAGTTTTAAAGTGACCCAACAAGCAAAGTTTCATTACTAAGCTATTAATATTACAGTTTTAAGTGCTTTAGTGTTTAACTGCATCCCAGAATTGCCAAGAACTGGGGAAGACAGAACTGGGATAAAGTTGACTGGGAGAGAAGAATTCTGAGCTCTGATATGCAGCATCTTTGGTATCTGTCAGAACTTAAGTTGCAACAGAATGGTTCCCTTTCTGAAGGCTTAAGCAGAGGGAGAGTGCCTGGAGGGAACCAGGGATTGAGAGGCTGGCTAGAAAACAAAGCCTGAGAGTGCAGCTGACTGAGGAGTCAATGACTTACTAAGTTCATGGAACAGAGTGTGTGGTAGGACAGGAAACAAGGCTTCAAGTGAGGGAACAGTAATGTCTGGGTAACAAGATTGGCCAGAGAATATCTGGGAAAATCTTTGCATACCTGGCAGAGAAATTATAAGCAGACAGTGTACAGATACTTCACCCAAAGTACTAACACACTGTATTAAAAATAGTTATTTCCTGTACAATAACTGGTGTTCTTAAGATGTACTGTCCATATACACATTCCATTATTTGTGAGCAGGTACCCAGTGCACTTGAGCTTGAGACTTTTCTAGCTAGCAGTACGTTGGTGTAACACATGTGCCCTTCACATCCAGGACATGAAGTCAGGGAGCTCCCCAACTGCACTCATTTCTTAGCCACCAACAGAACCCAATGTTTAAGATTCTGAGCAGCAGCGGTGCATGGTGGATCGTGGAACACGTATACAGATAACACATCTCAATGAACACCAGTTCCTGTACAGGTAAGTAACAGGTTTCTTCGAGTGATTGTCTGCATACATATTCCATTGCTGGCAACCTCCAAGCAGTGACATTGAAAGGGGTGGGTACCAGGTGTCTAGCTGAATAGCAACCATAGCACACTTCTGCCCATCTTGGCATCATCTCTTGAAGTTTGTACCATCACATAGTGCTGAGTGAACACATGGATAGATGTTACTTTATAAATCGTCTGAATACATAAGTTCCTGAGAAAGTCCACCAAAATAGACTGAATTCTTGTGAAATGATCCATTATTTCATCAGATGGCATCTTTTCATTCAGCTGATAAAGTCTGATACACAAGGAGATCAAACTAGAATTCCTATGTGCTAAGACAGCATAATCATTGACTCTCTTTTATAAACAATAGATATTCTGAGTGCCTAGTTCTCTCATGACAGAATTAAAGAGCTTTGTGTACCTCTAAGGCAGTGTTTCTCAAGGTTTTTGATACCAGGGACCAGATTACTGCCTTTCTAAATTGTGTCAGGGAGATCACAGGGAACAGCACTGGTTCACAGACTGCTTCTTGAGAAACACTAATCAAAGCTGTGTAGTTTTTGTTCTCCTTAATCTGCATGTGGGATAGCAAAACAACACTCAAGTTAATAACTAACTGAAATTCTGAAATCACTTATGGAAGTAATTTAGGGATGGGTTCATTGAAACTTTATCCTTATGAAAGATTGTATGAGGCGGTTCTGCCATCTATGCTTGTATAATTCATCCTCTCCTGACAACTGTTATTGCCATCAGTAAAGCCACCTCCATAATAAGATGAATGAGAGAGCAAGTGGCCATGGGCTCAACTGGTGGACCCTTAACCCTGAGAAAACTAGATTCAAATCCCAGCATAGGACTAGATCTCTATTTGATGGAAAAATTCTACTTAAACTCTAGTCCTCTGAAAGGACACCAGAAGGCCCTTAATCCTGTCAGCTATCGCAATAAAGAGCTGGGTCAATCTGCAGAAGGACTTGGTGCGCAGCTGCCTCTCCTCATTGGTCGTGTGAAGCTTTAGACAAAACACTGGAAGATATCCTGGTTGCCATGGAAATGCGACACCACCTTTAGCAGGAAGTCCAGATGGGGCTGCAGTTGGACCCTGTCCTTGTAAAATACCGTGTAGGGGGGAGCTTCGAAGTGAGGGCTTTGATTTCGGAGATTCATCTTGCTGGGGTAATAGCTACAAGGAATACAACCTTCCACGACAAGTGGGAAAGGGTGGACTCGTGAGCCTGAAGAAAACCAGGCTGAGGTCCCATTAGGGAACTGGGTCTCGGACCAATGGAAAGAGTCTTTCAAGGCCTTTCAGGAACCTGATCGACATCTCATGCGAGAACACCAATTTATCCTGGTCGCGAGGATGGAAGGCTGATATGGCTGCCAGGTGCATGTTGACTGAAGAGAAGGCGAGACCCTAGTGCTTTAAGTGAAGCAGGTAATCCAGGATGGACTGCAGAGCATGCTTAACTAACATTGGCAAGATCATGCTGGGATGATCATAATGGCCTATGCCTTGTCCCCTCTTGTTTGTTTGTTTTTTAAGAGGACTTTGCTGATGAGTGGAACTTGGTCCCCTGACCAAGACAGGAGAAAGACTTCGGATAGTGAGCCTTTGCCGAGGCCTTAGAGAGAACAAAACTTATAACACTTTCTGTTCTGTCTGGTGGAGAATAGGTCCACTTGAGGGGCTCCTCACTTCTGGAAGAGCATTCTGAGAACTTCCAAGTGAAGGGACCATTTGTGGTGAGAGAAGAAGGACCTTCTAAGGCGATTCGCCAGCTTGTTCTGGATGCCGGGGAGGTGTGAGGCTTTCAGGTGGATTACATGCTGAATGCAGAAGTCCCACAAACAGAGGACCTCCTGGTACAGGCTGACAATCAAGCTCCCCTCTGCCTGTTGACATAGAACATAGAGGCCATGTTGTCCATCAACACTTGCACCACCTGGTCAGACAGTTGGGGAAGGAAGACACCACAAGCCAGGCGGATGGCTCTGAGCAACCTGACATTTATATGCAATGCAAGCTCCTTTCGAGACTATAGCCCTTGAGTCCACAGTGTAATGCACTCCCCAACTGAGGTCAGACGCATCCGACATCAGGGAGACCGCGGGCCACGGGCTCATGAACGGCACACCTTCCAACACCAGAATCAAGTTGGACCCAACTGCAGAGAGGTAAGTACCCGCGCAAAGGGATTGTGATGACCTTGTGTAAGTGATGTCTGGCCAGGAGCAGACCAACACTAGCCACATCTGGAGGGGACGCAGCCTGAGTCTCGCATGTCAGACAATGTACATGCATGCTGCCATATGCCCCACTAGTCTGAGGCAAACCCGGGCCATGGTGAGTGGATGGGCAGTGTTGCTGGCAATCAGATCTGACATTGCCCTGAACCTGGCCTCTGGCAGGAAAGCTCTGGCTAGCATAGACTCAAGTACTGCTTCAATAAACTCTAACCATTGGACTGGGATCAACACTGATTTTTGTTGTTTATCAACAGGCCCAGAGCTTGATAAGTGGCTTGCAACATCTCTATGCTGCACCAGACCTGGACCCTGGAGTGGCCCGTGATGAGCCAGTCGTCAAGGTTCAGGTAAATCTGGGTACCCCGACATCTGAGGCAGGCCACCACCACCAACCTGCATTTTGTAAACACCCTTGGCACCATTGCTAGGCCAAAAGGGAGCACTGTGAATTGGCAAAGGGCGGTCCTAACTATGAAACGTAAGAACTGCCCATGCCCATGAAATATCAATATATGAAAGGCTCTGCACTCCTGAGCGAGCAGATGCTCATGAGAAGGGTCCCTGAAGAGGGATGGGGGAGGAACAGAAATAAACTGGAGAGTATATCCCCCTGCTACTGTGCTTAGGACCCACTGGTGTGATGTTAGAGAAACCCAGGCAGAGAGAAAGGAGGACAAATGGTTGGAAAATAACAGGGGAGTAGGATCCAGGACACAGGCTGGAAGGTCACTCTCGAGAGCACTCTCAAAATGCCAGCTTGTTACCTGTTGATTATGGGTGAAGCTCGAGTAAACTAAGGGTGACAGCTGATGGCCTTGCCAGCATTTATAGCCCTTGCCCTTTTTGCAGAAGGTTGGCTCCCAAACCTGTGGGGCTGTTGCAGTTTAAACCGCTTCCTCGCTAGCCCCAATGTGTATAGGCCCAGGAAGCGTAAGGTAGCCCTAGAATCTTTCATTCCAAGTAATTTACTGTCTTTTTGCTCTGAAAACAGTGCCAGGCCATTGAACGGGAGGTCCTGGATGGATTGTTGACCCTTCATCGATATGGTTGATGACTGCAACCAGGACAGCTGCCTCATAGAAATTCCAGAAGTCATGGTCCAGGCCGCAGAGTCTGCCACATCTGAGGCCACTTGGAGGGCTGCTCTCTCTGAGGATAGCCAGGAATTCCTTCCTGGACTCCTCTGGCAGCAAATCCATAAACTTGGACATGGACTGCCGAATAGTAAAATCATAACAGCCAAGTAAGGCATGATGATTAGCCGCTCTCAGCTAGTGGCTAAACATAGAATAAATTTTTCTACCAAAGAGGTTGAGCCTCTTTGCTTCCTTGTTCTTAGGCATCGATCCCAGTTGGCCCAGGCTAACACGCTCATTGGCTGCCAACGTAAGTGAGCTTAGGGTAGAGTGGGAATAAAGATACTCATTCCCCTTTGCAAGGACAAAGTGTTTTCTTTCCGTCTATTTGGAGACGGAGGGGCAGGGAGGAGGGTGTCTGCCACAGGGCCTTAGTAATTTTCACCACTCCCTCGCACACCACCAATGCCGCCTTTGAGGGGGCTGCTGCATTTAGCACATTGAACGGGGAGTCTGAGGCCTCCGCCAGTTCCTCGACTCCCAGCCCCAGGTTTGAAGCATCCCTCTTCAAAAGCTCCTAATGAGCCCTTGCATCATCCTGGGGAACCGCGTGAGATGGCCCTGCTATCACCTCATCGAGCAAAGATGAGTAGGATGTAGGCACAGGTGGGTCTGCCAACTCCACCATTTCTGCTAAGGGAGCCTTGGCAAACGTTGGCTGGCCCTGGAAAGTCTGCTCTGACTCTGTATCTGAGTCGGGTGGGCAGGAGACTGTCGCTGACAGTCTATCAGATGTCCCTGAGACTGACCTATGCCCCTGCAATGGGTGAGGAAATCCCCAGGGGTTCCATAGTTGCCAGGGGGCCAGCCACTGGCCCTAGGGCCATGCTGCCACTGATAACCCCAAGAGTAATGCCAATGCCCCAGTAGGTGGCCCTGGCCCATGGAGAGGGTCTCCTTCTTGCTGTCTGAGCCTGAGCGCAGGGGGGCGGGGGGAAGAGAGAGAAAGAGAAAAACTTGTCTGGGGCACCAGGACGATACTAAGACCGCTTGGCTGTGGACCTCCATTGAGGACCTGTATGAGAGTGAAGGCTCTCGGTGCCACAACCCCGATGACCAGAGGCAACATTCAGTGGATTGGCGATGGAACCCAGCAAGTGACACCTCACACTTAGAGAGCAGTGCCATTCCATAGATCAGGAAGGGAGCGAGAAGACCGACATGTCGGAGACTGGTGACATGCCCATGGTGAACCGTACCGACGACATGAGCTGAGAGAGCAGCTTAGGCACTCTTGGCAGCAGGGCTCTGGGGACTAGTGCTGTGCCTCTGCAGGTCTGCACCAGACACTGGATCAAAGCCTAGAGCCAAGGGAACGCTGCCTAGAGTTCAGGGACTGACGCTGGGAACTCTGGCAGGTAAACTGACCCACATCCAGGGGCTGGTGGCGCTCTTTAGGTGAGCGCTGACAGGGCACCCCCTGCAGCGAGGAGCAGTGCCACACTGATAGACACCACTGGAACGATCTCACGGCAGGTTTACCCCTCAAATGGGGCACTTCAGCAGCCAGCGTGGATGGCACTGGAAGGAATAGTATATCCTTAGCAGCCTGAAAGGCCACCCGCATGGATGGGGTGGAGGGTTGGTCTTGAAGTGGGCGCGACAGATCAGCAGGAGTTGGAGCCTGGGGCGAGGAATACTTTCCCCATGCAGATCTTTGCTCTCTTCCGGCTCTCTCCTTCCTTTTACATGACATAGGAGAATGCCCCCACCTAGCCTTTCTTTGCTTTTTAGCCGGTACCAGGGATGGGGATCAGTGCTGGTCAGTGACAGTGACATGCTCCATACCGAGGCCACAGTGCTTGACGCAGTCTGACTCATCAGCTCCAAAGCTGGTGCAAGGGCCAACTCCACAAGGAGAGCTTGGAGATGAATGTCCTGCTCCTTTTTGTCTGCAGCCTGACGTGCTTTCAGATGCAACACGGGTTGCTCACGTGGGTTTCCCTTAAACACTTCAGGTCGCTTCTAAGGGGATCATTGACTGGCATGGGTTTTTTGCAACAGTCACAAGGTTTGAAGCCCGGGGACCAGGTCATGCCCAATACCTAGGCCGAGTCCTGCACGGGACTAACTATTTCTAACTTTACACTAAGGGAACTATTAACTATACAACTTTAAACAACTATATGAAACAAATTCACCACTAGACACAATAGAGACAGGACAGCTTGTGAAACAATGAGACATTTCAGCACCGTCCCTGGCAGTAAGAAGGTACTGAAGGAGGGGGGAGCTGGTGGCGCCTCTTACACCGGTGCATATGCCTGTCACTCCAGAGGGCGCCAGAGCCGGTCCCCTACAGATACCACTGTGGGAAAAACTTCCAACACCGTGGTTCTGGAAGCCAAGACATTGTTGAGTAGGGTAACCAGATGTCCCGATTTTATAGGGACAGTCCTGATAGTTGGAGCTTTGTCTTATCTAAGTGCTAATTACCCCCTATCCTTGTCCCGATTTTTCACCCTTGCTATCTGGTCACCCTATTGTTGAGGAGGGGATAGATGGAGGCCGTTGTGTTTACAGCGGTGGAGGATTACTTAATTGTGCCCTATACATGATCCAGGGGTCCCAATATGGCCATTTAGGGGGAAGGAAATATATGGTTGCATCCATAGGGGCCCCTGAGAAGGCTAGGTGCCCTGAACTTCGGCAGGGAAAGGCTGGTAAGTTGATGTCAATTGCCCTGATGCTGATGGGGCAAGAGAGTCTTGATAAACACCCTTGTCCTCCTCAACATCACAAAGGAAAGGAGGTGCTGTCCCTGTGGGAGAGCACAAAGAGTGTGTTGATTGAGAAGCGGGTGAAACTTGAAACACCTCCTGTCTGAGGAATGGAGAATCCAGAGTTTCAGATATAGTGAGATCTGACAGCTGTGTAAATTCCTGTGGGTGATCTCTCCTCAGTGACCACGTTGAGCATGGTGGCTAGGTGTGATATGCAAAAGAGTCAGCAGATGGTGCCAGACAGCTTTACAGAGCCATAGCTTTAGTAGAAGTTTGCAACCTTGCTGGAGTCTTTCTTGGAGCTGAGAGCTTCAGTGCCGTGCGCAGCATTGGGGTGGAGGGCTTTCCTGGAGCGGGCTGTTTTGCCAGTGCCGGTGCCGACAGTGTCCTCAGTGCCAGAAATGGACCCAGAGCCACTCAGTAGGTAAAGGGCTTGCTTCGGTCATTCACAACAGGAGGTGGTGCCAATAGCTGCTGTTTCGCCTGGGGACCGTCCTTAGACTTACTCTCAGGGGCTGAGGTAATCAGCCTAGGAGCAGCTTAGTGCCTCTTGTCAGATGCCGTTAGCAGCATAGCTTTAGCCGGGGATGGCATTCCTGCAGTTGGCACTGCAGGAGCTGAGCAAGGGACCGCTCTCTTCTTCATGTCAGCCTGGTCAGAGGATGATCTTCCCTTTCTCGGGCAAGGGAAACAAGGGTCGGCAGATGACTTTGCTGTGCGTGAGGGTCTCTCCGGTAAGGAGTAAAAACTGGGGTCCGAGGCTGGTCACAGGGACTTTTCCATGAGGAATAGTTTGAGTTTAAGGTCCCTGTCTTTCCTTGCTCTTGGCTTTAAGCCCAGACAGTGGGAACACTTCTGGGAAACATGCCCTCTCCCAGGCAATGGATACACTGTGTGTGGCTGTCCATTATAGAGAAGGTGGCCCTGCATGACACACACTGCTTAAACCTGGAGGAGCAAGGCATAAAGGTGAGGGAATGGCTTCCCTGAGGGAATTAGGGAAAACAAAAACAACAAACAAAAAAAATTTTTAAGGATGAAAGAAAATGAAGGAGCTAACTAATTATGAGAGGGAAAAACAGATAAGAGATTATCTGCATAGCAAAGAGGGCTCTCGGTAACTGTTCTATTCCAGACCACAGGTGGTAGAGAAGGAACTAGGGGCGGTCATACCGCACAGCACGATTTATACTATCCACGCACAGCACAGGGGAGGGGAGTTGTACATGTGCAGTCCGATGGGCACTGCTATTGAAGATCTCCAACTCCAGATGCAAAGGCACAGCTGTACCTACAGTGGAGCACCCATGGGGACATCACTCAAAGAAGAAAAAGGTTTTTTGGCTTAGCTTCCCCCAGCCTTTGCAGGTCATCTACCAGATAACCATTTAAGTGAGCTGCACTGTAATAAAATATATAAAATGACCAGATTATGAAGGAAATTAGGGTGAACAAAAATAAAATAAATTACTTTGTAGTAACTGATGTTTTCTATCCGAGTCATCTCTCCAATTCCCCATTCTTAGTACAGCAGGTTGACAGAAATTCCAAGAATGGCAAAGAAGGGAGGAAAACCCCAAAGAAAAAAAAGGAAAGTTTTATAAAAGTACAATTAGAAACCTAGAGGCTTCTCAATGTGCAATAATATCCTTGACAATAATGGTAGAAGAAAGCCTAACAACAAAGATTTTCAGAAAAACAACAAGGAGTCCGGTGGCACCTAAAAGACTAATAGATTTATTTGGCATAAGCTTTCGTGGGTAAAAAACTTCACTTCTTCAGATGCACTTTTACCCACAAAAGCTTATGTCCAAATAAATCTATTACTCTTTAAGGTGCCACCAGATTCCTTGTTGTTTTTGTGGATACAGACTAACACAGCTACCCCCTGATACTTGACAAAGATTTTCAGGCATCTTCCAATGGGAACAACATTACAAAAAACTCAAGACTCTTTGGTACAGACCAGCTTTTCCATCAAGTCCTATTTATGGACAGAGAAAATTAATTCCACTACTAAAATAAAATGGACATACTTGCACCCTTTATTTCCTGTTTCTTCTCATCGTTTTTTTCTCCTGACCAACCCCATATCCAACTGAACCAACCACCAGAATTTTCATCATCTTGTTTTACCCCAGGTCTGTAAATCTTTAATCCAGCTTTAGTTACCTGTGATTAAAAAAAAGTTCACAGTTAAAATTCTATACATGAGTTAGACAGCAAGTAAAAGATATAAATACAAGTCATGCTCCAATGCCCCAGAACAACAGGGATGACTTCATGACAAAAGTGATACTTATTTATTAGCTTATAGAGACGCCTCCCGACTTATGCAATGGTTCCATTCCGGAAAGCCTTGTGTAACTTGAATTTTGCGTAAGTCGGAAACATACACCCATACATTATGCAAAAATTTCCGCAATTCAAAAATCCTATTTCTGGTTTATGAAACTTTTTCTGTAGGTGCGAATTTGTGCAAGTCGGGTCTTGTGTAACCCAGGGAGCATCTGTATACTTGCTACAATTTTTTGAAACACACTGTAGGCCTGATATCAAATATCTCTCCGTTTTCATAAAGGCAACCCACTGAAGTGAGGGATAACTGGAAGGAAATTAATCTCTCTCAAGTCACCAAAAGCCTCTATTATAAGATTTCCACATAAGACAGACATTCTTCTCTCAAACAGCTACAAAAAATATTCCATGACAATTTAATATATTTATTATATAACATATAAAATGTTAATTTTAATGTAAGTTATTTAGGATATAAAGTCAAGTACTACAAAGCCAGAATAGGCCACATTTAGGCTCGCTCATACAACTTCCATTCTGGTTCGCTGGCCATCCAAACTGTGCACTAAATAAGGTAGCAATTGTTTGTGTTTTTAAAGACTGTTCTCATCATATTTCATATACAGTGAGGCAAAATTAAGGTTCCTATACACGGAAGCAAAATTAAGGCAACTGGAAAGCTAGCATCCCTTAATTTACAAGTGCTTGACTTTGCTACCTAAATAACATTTTTAAACATAGTTTGTATCTAGTTTGTAGCTTTTTTCCCCAAAGCGTGGACTGATTTAAATCCAGACAAATGAAATCAAGTGGAAAATCTTGAATTAAATAATTAAAATGAATCAGCTTTTCCATTTATAGTTCATTTTTTCCCTAAAGAAAGGTGTACTCTCATTGATTGATATAACTGCTTAAACACACTGATTTACAACCAAACAGACCCTTTATTTTAGATTTGGTACATCTTTTCGCTACCTAGGATGGTTCACTATAACTAAGGCTGCAAGCCTGTCATGGAGATTGCAGCTGACCCCGGTACCAGCTACTCAGGCAGATCCGGGACCAGCTGCATCAGCCGCTGCTGGAGCGGCCCCTGAGCCAGCCGCTCGGGCGGCCCCAGGGCCAGCCACACCGGCCACTGCTGGAATGGCTGCGGGCACCTGGCCCCGGAAACCACCCGAGCAGCAGTACCCTAGGATCAGTTAAGGTTTAGTCAGGAGTATTTATAGTAAAAGTCATGGACAGGTAACTGGCTGTGAATTATTTATTTATTGTCCTTGACTTATGACTTTTACTAAAAATAACCATTACTAAACCTTAGTTTTAATTATAAACATTTATAAGAAGCAATTATGTAGCTTAATATTGTCAGATTCTTAATTGTACATTTTCAGCATGTTAGAAAATGGAGAATTATAAATTGCTTATTTATTAATTAACTTTGCTCATGATTTGTGTCACGTTGTTTTAGGATGGTAACTGCAATTTAAACAAACAATTTTAAAAAAACTTTATTTTTACTAAAAAAATCTTAACTATTTTGGATAACAAACTTCTCTTATTGAAACATGTTTTACACTTACAACGGAATGATGTGTTAAAAAGAGGGATTAACCGCAGTCAGTGAATTAAACTGATTATTTCAGATCAGTCTGGGAAAAAATGTCAAATGCGCCTAGTCGCTCAAATCTCTTAAAAATGGACAACAGCATAATGAGAAGTAAAGATGTGGACTGAAGACCAAGTTGCTGCTTTACAAATGTTGACAACTGGTACTCAAGCCAGGAAAGCTACAGATGCTGCTTGCGCTCTAGAAGAATGCATCAGTACTCAAGATGGTGGGGTTGTGTTAGCTGGTAGCAAAAACAGATGCAGGAAAAGATCCAAGAGGAGAGAAAACTGGATTGCCCTTAACTGTGTCAGCAGCTGCCACAAAAAGCTGTGTAGAAGTCTGGAACAATTTAGTACGCACTAGGTAGAAAACTAATGCTCTTCTCACATCTACTACATGAAGTCTTTCTTCATGCTTAAAAAATGGCCAAACTGACAACTTGGTTAATGTGAAAACTAGAGACTACTTTTTTAAGGCACATTGGGTCCAGACAGAGATAAACCTTATTTGCATTAAAAAGAAAAAAAAACCACACACATAAACGCACTTTGTATAAAGGGGTTCTGATCCCACAGCTTTCAACTCACCAACCCTTCTGGCTGAGGTGATCACTACTAAAAATACCACCTTCACAGAAAAGTAAAGGAGGGAGCAAGTAACCAGGAGTCACATTAGAGTTGCCAGGACTAAACTAAGATTCCAAGGAAGGACATGATCCCACACTTGAGGTTATAATCTGGCCAGGCCCTTCAGGAATCGAGTAACCATGGGACTGGCGAAAAGGTACCTATTATTCACCTGTACACGGAAAGATGAGTTACCAGCCAAAGGCACCCTTAGATAACTAAAAATCAGATTCTGTTTTAGATCTAAACGATAGTCCAGCACAACATTTGGGTGCTTCCTGAGGAAATACACCTTTCCATGAAACCAAATAGAGAAGTGCTTCCACTTAGCCAGGTAAGTGATCTTTGTTGAGGGTTTCTGACTACTCAGAAGTACGTTCTGGACATCCTTATGAGCAAGACCTTTCAAAGGGTATCATACGTGAAGCATCCATGCTGTGAGAAGGAGAGCTTGGAAACTGGAGTGGAGTACACAGCTGCGGTCTTAGGAAATTATGTTTGGATCAAATGGGAGGGAAAGAGTTGGCTCTATTGACAGCGTCAGTAGGATTGAGTACCAATACTGACAGGGCCATATTGATGGCTTAAGAATGAGACGAGCACGATCCTTTTAAATTTTGGATACGACTCTGGGGAGCAAATGAATCAAAGTGAAGGCATATAGAAGGGAATTTTCCCAGGACAGAAAATAGCCATATGTTAGGAAGCCTGGGCCGAGGAACTCAGAAACAGAACTGACAGCATTTTCTGTTAGCCGTTGTCACAAGTAGGTCCACTTGGGGAATCCCCCGGAGTTGGAAAATGAAGCAGGCTTCATTTTCTGGGCATAATGACCACTCACATTCATCAATGAAAGATCTGCTCAGCTGATCTGCCAGTATGTTTTGTCTCCCTGGAAAGTAAGCAGCTTCAAAGTGAATCGAGTGGGTTATACAGGAGTCTCGGAGGTGAACTGCCTTCTGGCAGTGTAGATTTGACCATTTCCCTCCTTGCCTGTTTATGAAAAACATGGTTGCCAAGCTGTCTGTCTTAAATTAATAGATTTCCCCACCACCACTCCCTAATACATGGGGAAGAAAGGTTGAGCAGGGTAGACTTACTGCTCTTAACTCCCTGACATTTATGTGAGCCTCTAGGTCTTGAGACAACTGAAGACCTTCAGTCTTCAGGGACCCAAATGTAAGCCCTCAAGCTAGAAATGATACGTCCATCACTAAAGTGAGTGTTGGTAGCATGGGAAGGAACAGAACTCCCAAGCTCATTTTTAGAGGATCTATCCACCAATCCAGAGACAACAGGACTAGCTCTGGTACTCGAAACTCCCTGTCCAAGTAGTAATGATTCAGGGTATATACTGATGCTAGCTATATTTGCAACTTCCTGAGTCACAGTCTGGTGAGTTGCACTATGCAGGTATATACTGTCATGTGAAATAACAGCCTGTGGTACTTGCATGCTGTTGTAGATTCATAGACTTTAAGGTAAGAAGGGACCATTACGATCATCTAGTCTGACCTCCTGCACAATGCAGGTCACAGAATCTCACCCACCCACTCCTGTAACAAACCCCTAACCTATGTCTGAGTTACTGAAGTCCTCAAACTGTGGATTGAAGACCTCAAGCTGCAGAGAATCCTCCAGCAAGTGACCCATGCCCCATGCTGCAGAGGAAGGCGAAAAACCTCCAGGCCTCTGCCAATCTGCCCTGGAGGAAAATTCCTTCCTGATCCCAGATATGGCGATCAGTTAAACCCCGAGCATGCGGGCAAGACTCATCAGCCAGCAGTGACTAAGTTTCATTTGAAGTACTAGGTCTCAAATGGTTTTGAATCTGGCTTGTGGCAGAAAAGCCCGCGCATTTGTGAAGTTGAAGGCTGCTCTAAATGAATTCTGTTGTCTCAGCAGAACTCAGTATTGATTTTTCTCAATTCGCTATGAGCCCAAAAGCTCTGAATGTGGACAGAGGGGTGGATATCCTGGACAAGACCTGAGACTCTGATTTACCTATGACCAACCAATCATACAGGTACAGGAACACATACCTAATTTTCTAAAATGAACTCCACCACCATGCACTTTGTGAATACCCGAGGAGCAACTAAATGCCTGCTTGGAAGAAGCAGCTGAACTGGATGAGCTCACTGATACTGAAGAGGAGGGCGGTGGAGAGCACCTTCTATAACTCCTTCCCTTTTCCCTAGGCGGATCTTGGACACTGGCAGCCAAGTTATGGTGTTAAAAAGGTTGTTGCTGATTAAAATGCTCTCTCTTCGTTGCTGGAGCTTAGATTCCAAGAGATCTGAGTGTTGCCCTGGAATCTTTAAGGTTGTGAAGCCTGTCAACAGTTTTCTTGGAAAATACAGTAGGACCTTCAAGCAGAAGGTCCTATAGATCTGTTGGACTTTTACAGGCAGTCCGGATGACTGTAATCATGAACACCTTCTCATAACACCTTCCTATTTGGGCCACCAAATCTGCAATATCCAAAAACTACCCTGAAGGACTGTTCTGGTGACCAGTTCACCCTTCTCCGTCATTACTGAGAACTCTTGCTTACAATCCTCTGGTAATTTGTCCTTCAATTCTGCAATGTTCTCCCAGAATAACAGTCATACTGACTGAGGAGCTCCTGCTGGTCTGTGATCCTGATCCACAAGTCCCCCGAGGAATCTTTGACCAAACAAGTCTGATCTTTTTGAGTCCTTGCTACTAGGCGTGGAGGCTTATTGTCTTTCCCACTCATTGGCAGCTGCGACCACAAGAGAACCCAGAGAAGAGTGAATGTAAAAAACTGTTCATACCCTTAGAGGGAATGAAGTCTCTCTTCTCAGTTTTGTTTTGTTTTTGGGAGCCAGTGATGACAGTGTCTGCCAAAGAGTCTTGACCAGGTCCATGACTACAACCTCAGCCAGGGTAGTAGATACTACAATGTCCATCAACTTGCGGGAACTCTCATGTACCTCTTCTGCATGGATTCCAAGCACCAAGGCCACTCTTTTCAGAAGGTCTTGGTGGGCCCTGTGGTCTTCTGGAGAAAATCTCCCACTGAACCCATAGCTTCATCTGGTGATGAAGATAAGGATCCAACTGGCATCTGAGGTGGTGGTGGCAACTCTGTAATCTGTGGTGGGAGAAGCTATCCAAAAAGGACCTGGTTGGCTGGAACTGGCCATGATATCGGACACAGACGCACCCATCTCAAAGTCAGGTATCGGGGAATGATGTTCCCAGTGCCATCATGTTCCAGAGTGCTCCCCACAGCTACTGAGATGGCTGAGGGGATGCTCTGGTTGGAAGAGGAATGCTCCATGGAGCCCAGAGCAGCCCCTGGAGTCCCAGGACCCATCCTTGTACAGAGACTCACCTCTTAGGAAAAGACCAATGTCGGGCTGCTGCATTGACCATGGCTCCAACAACCATGGAGGGTAAGTGCTGTGTCCCAGGTGGGATACAGAGGACTGCACTTCTGAGGTCAAGGCCAAGGACCCAGAAGTTTACAATAATGAAGGTGCTGATGCAGACAGTATCAGAAAAAAGTATCCTGAACCAGGGGGTGGCAGTATCAGAAGAGTCATGGGAGATTTCCCTCTTAATAAAACTGGATTGAGAGATGATATAGATAGTGGTACCAGGGATTCTCAGTGTGCTGAGGCAAGAGCTGTGGGAGAAGGAACTGGTTGGATGGTTTCCAGTTCTGGTGAAACAAGTACCGAAGGTTAAGTAAGTCTCTTGCAGCTGCATATGCCTCTGGGGTACATAGGAGTGGCATTGAGTGTTGGGTTCCTCAAACGTCTCTTCGGGAACAACTTTGGCACATGTGGTACATGCTCCAGAGACAGTGAACCCACTTTCAGAAGGTGAGGCTTCTGGGACAGCTCACTCTGACAAACATTTAGAGATAGTGCCTCTATCTCACCTCAGTACCAAGACTGATGAACGAGACAATGAGCTCACGAAAGGTCTCGGTCTCTTCTTCAGCACCACAGATCAGGATTGAGGGGCCAAAGATACATCTGGTGGAACATTATGTAATGACATTGAAGTACCTGGGCACTCTCTGCATGCGATGACTTGGCTGGGAGTCAAAGTGCTGCTTCCATAAGCAAACACATAAGCCTCACTGCTCTATCCGTTTTCCTGCAGGATTTGAAGCCATTGCAAATGTGATATTTGTCCCTACTGTTGGCCTCGCCTATGCACTTCTGGCAGGCTGGATGAAGATCACCAACTGGCACAGGCTTTCAACATGTTCCACAGGACTTAAAACCTGGGAAGCGAGGCATCATTCCATTACCGAGCCTGGTACCAAAAAAAAGATCCCCAAGGATGCAGAAAAGAAAACCTAACACTAACTTACTTGAGAAATTAACAATAATTAGCTGCAACTATTTATGAGTGAGGCAGGCACTTAAGTAAACAAGTCTGTGATGCTCTGACAACCATCACTGGTGGAAAGAAGGAATTGAGAAGGACAGGGGGAGACTAAACCCTCTTGTACCAGTACACAGAAACCGGGGGCACCTGAGCCAGCCTGACAGGGCAGGCACACACCTACAGTGGAACTGACTTGTTCAAATCACTCAAAGAAAAATAAAAAACATACTTTAATTTAAACCAAATAGAAAATTGATTGAATTACAAAAATCAGATTTTTTTATCCACCTGGGGGAGGGTGTTAAGAAAATGTACAAACAAATTCTATCGTGTAAAATTATAACTGCTCTATCATGCATCAGCAGCAAAGTTTGGACGCTGAACCTTTGGCATTGTTGGACAGACCTCCATTACTTGAGCTACAGGACTATACTAAAGCAGCTGGCAGCAGAAGATTGTTGTCCCAATGCAGTATGAGCAGCTGGCATCATATACTGCAACCAGGGAGTGGTCAGGGGAAATCACACACCCCCAGACACATCTCTATACATCCCAATCCTGGTGGCATGGGGCAAGAGAGCTCATGTCCCATGTGGAGACCAAGAGGGGAAGAATGGGACACTGTGACCTAGTGCAGTGGGGCCTAGTGTTGTGGCCATGCACAGGGAGCCCAGACAAGCTCTCTCTCCTCTCCTCCCACCCCGGTTGTTCCAGCAGATATTAGCATGTGGGGCTGCTGTTGCTTTGGCATTTCCCCTTTAGAAGGATCTTGCTAATTTTCATTCTGATATACTGTCAAAATCTGCCTCAGCAATGCAAACAACAGAAGAAAAAAGGAGATATTTAACAATTTACAAGGCAGACAAATATGAATGGAATCTCATGGTTCACAGAGAAATTCACTTTTCTAGCTCGAAGGCTCTCTCCTTGCCAAATTTCAAAGACCTATTGCAAACAACTGAGGCATTAGAGTACCTCTAAAAAGGATGCAATAATCTCTTATAATGGAAAGTGTTAGGCAACCTAAACTTAAGGGTTGCTACCAGCTTCTCCCATACTACTACTTTAATTCCTAAACAGTACTGAAGTTACAAGATACGTAAGGTGGTGTGCTACAATAGACTAAGCTGAAGCAGAGATTTTTCAAGGGAGGTTACTGACGGATAGTTTTCTTCACTGCCTCCACAAAAACAGTGAAGTAGGATGCACAGATGGACAGAGCTTTTCTGACGTTTGGCTTTCTTCTTCTGCTGAAGACCTTTTTTTCCCCACTGTGAGCCTCATGTTAAAATGAAGGAGCTCAAAACAATAGCATTTTATCTGATATGAAATCTTTTGTTCTATTTTGTTTCTTTATCCAAGGTTTGAACAATCTTAGAAACTGTTCCTTCCTATTTTTTTAATTTACCAAACGGAATGCTACCACAGAAATCTGTGCTTAAGCAGGTTACAATATAAATTCTCTACCTGTATACTGAGCACACAGATGCTTTCTTATGCTACAATAGTCAAAAAGATTAACTAAAGCAAAAATACACATCTATAAAGTGGGCCGCAAAGCTGTTTAAATTCATAGAGTCTATTCAGAGTTCACATTTATGAATTTCTACTGATTAAAAAAAAAGCTAGTTTTAGACATAAGATCAGAAGCATCACTGTAGAATAAGGCTCATGAGGTCTACCTATCAACTCATTATGAGGTAGTTTTTGCCACTCTTACTCTCATTGAGCTGTGTTTTAAGGGAGAAAAGCCGAGACTCCATGAAGTCGACTAGACCCTATTCCAGGGGTCGGCAACCTTTCAGAAGTGGTGTGCTGAGTCTCCATTTATTCATTCTAAGTTGAGGTTTTGCGTGCCAGCAATACATTTTAACGTTTTTAGAAGGTCTCTTTCTAAAAGTCTATAATATATAACTAAACTCTTGTTGTATGTAAAGTAAATAAAGTTTTTAAAATGTTTAAGAAGCTTCCTTTAAAATTAAATTAAAATGCAGAGGCCCCCGGACCAGTGGCCAGGACCCGGACAGTGTGAGTACTACTGAAAATGAGCTCACATGCCGCCTTTGGCACACGTGCCACAGGTTGCCTACTCCTGCACTATTCTATTTCCAATCTATTTTCTATGAAAGATGCTCAGATACTATGTTAAGAATTAATGCTACAAAACCCTAGGAAAGATAAATCTAATAAAAATTTACTACTAACCAAGTAAAGGTGGCAGAATCTGACCTTATGTGAATACAAATGTGTGGTTATTTTGTGCTACTTATATCTGGGACAACATCTGCCAACAGTAATCAAGAATGTCAGGAACTTAGTACTGCACATGAAATAGTGGTTTTAGTTCCAGTCATTTGTCCAGAAGGAAAAGAAAGAATAAAATAATGAAGTGTGTACTGCAGCTGAGAAAAAGGCAAGTTATGCAGTTCTTTAACCAATACATATTCAGAACAAGCCATATGTGCTAAAAATAGAAAGAAATTTGCTGCAGCTTATTTAAAGATGATCATGGGGCCAAGTCCTTGTCTGCTCATGATGCTGCTTGACAATGGACTCAGCCCACTCACATCAGTCAAAGACAGGAAGACAATGAGCAACTGAGCAAACTTTATAATTAAAAGGCAGGAGTCAAACAATTTATCTCCCTAAGAACTCCTCAACCCAAAATCCCATTTTATATATTGCTTTATTTTCACTGATCTTAATTATAGCAATTTTACCTCAACTTCTGCCTGTTGTCTTGCTAGCGTGATGTTAAATATATCCAGGGTCTTTTCAAATTCCTAGAAAGCAGGTGAAAAAAATACATTATTATTAACTGCTCAGGTAATAAAAATGATACATGATTCAAATATTTAACAAAGTCTGTTATTGTTTTATTCAGTATGCTCCAACTTTCTGTATTGCTTTCCCCAAACAATCTGTAGTGCAAAGTAGCATATTCTCCGTAACCGAACAATTCAAGCACTTTTTCCTTATTTACAATATATTTCATGAACACAGCATTTTTAATAAGCTCTACCTACATAACTTTATCTTTACTGTTTTTAATTTACTTACCAGCACTGTCATTTGAAGATAGGATGCTATCTAGATTCCTATTCTGGGGCACAAGACATAATTGTCCAACATACTGGTTATTTCTGCATACCCCACATATTACCCTCTGAAGACATGATTACTATGAATACTACACTGTCATCTCCAACGGTTAGTTCCATTCCACCTTACCTCTAAATGGTCTAGTCTTTTAATAATCTATATAACATAATAAATACTAATACCAGGGTAATCAATTTTTTTGTCAAGGTCCAAATTCTTGGACAAGGTACAGTCAAGAATTCAGAGAAAATAAAAAAATAATAATAAGTACATAAAAATATTTTTGGGTTCATTCAAAAGCCTCTGGCAGTCCAGATTTGGCCCGGAGTCAGCCTATTGACTACCCCTACTAATACTTCAGATGATTCCTACATGAGAATTCATCTATTAATGATGCTACCTTCTGAAAACAGTCACTATGTACATTTTTATAGTGTCTTGCAGCCAAAAGTATTCACAAAACAACAGAAAAAACATGGATGTAGAGAACTCTCAACTGGAGATTGCAGCCACATGGTACATGCTACCATGAGGCATGAAAGGTTTAAAAAAGAAAAAATTAAAAAGAGGGGACTTGAAAATCCCCACTCAAAAGGACTAAACGATTCACAAGGTTTGTAGCTCAACTGAAAGAGATATTTTTAAAATTCACACAGATCTAACTGGTGTTACTGATTTGTGCAAAAACTGTATTTTGGAATGAAACCATTTGACAAGTGGAAGGCTCCTAGGTTGGAGAGGAGTGAAGGAGCAAAGGATGAATAGTATCAGAGGGGTAGCCATGTTAGTCTGGATCTGTAAAAGCAGCAAAGAATCCTGTGGCACCTTATAGACTAACAGATGTTTTGGAGCATGAGCTTTCGTGGGTGAATACCCACTTCCTCAGATGCATGTAGTGGAAATTTCCAGGGGCAGGTATATATATGCTAGCAAGCAAGCTCGAGATAACGAGGTCAGTTTCTCCTCTCTTGGTTTTCACACCTCAACTGCTAGAACAGGGCCTCATCCTCCCTGATTGAACTGACCTCATTATCTCTAGCTTGCTTGCTAGCATATATATACCTGCCCCTGGAAATTTCCACTACATGCATCTGAGGAAGTGGATATTCACCCACGAAAGCTCATGCTCCAAAACGTCTGTTAGTCTATAAGGTGCCACAGGATTCTTTGCTGCTTTTACAAAGGATGAATATAACTGACAGGAAAAATAAGATTATTGTAAGGGGAATGTGGCCTCCAAGTGGTTTCTACGGTTGACACACCCTTACAGAATTAACACTACAATTTTGGAATGCAAACCTAACTACCCAGTCATCACCAAGCATCTCCACAGTTTATACTACACCATAGGCAGTAATGGTGGTTTACAGACACAGAAGATGGCAAACCCTCTGTGAGCTTACCATCTAAATTATACAAATACACACAAAGGCAACATACAGTTAGCAGGAGTGGCAAAGAAGAGAGGACGTAAGATATATTACTTAATTTTATTGATATATAAATATATATACTATAGTGCAACGAGTTAAAAGAAAACTAGATTAGTTTATGGAAAATAGGTCCATCAGTGGCTACTAGCCAACGTGGTCAGGGATGCAACCCCACGCTTGAGAGGACTCTAAACTTCTGAATGCCAGAAGACAGGCATGGATCTTCCCAAAACTGTCCTGTTCTGTACACTTCCCCTGAGCTCTGATATCGACTACTCCTGGAGACAGGATACTGGGCTAAATGGACTACTGCTCTGACTCAGTATGGCCGCTCTTATATAAAACTCTAATAATTATACTCTTATACTTTGTTATATAGTACATAATCCAAGCATTTCACTTTTGAAGGCAAGAACCAGAGGAAAACAACCACCCATTTTCTTCACTCTATTCATTAATTTAAGGACTCATTCTGCCATCCTTACTCAATGTAATTAGTATAACTGTGCTACTTACAAAACATATTACTAGTCAATGCGAATAAGGTTGCAATATCAGACCTTTAGTAAGTTTTACTTCATTTTACTACTGAATTTCTGATCATCTGTATCTTACCATTTATAGCTAAGAAATTAGCAAGATACTTTTAAATTCAGGTGCTCAACATCAAATTGAAAATTGCTAACCTCTAACAATTTTACAATCTCTTCACTAGGTTTCTTTGACGTTATCTTCATTTTATACATCTCTTTGTAGCTCTTCACTTGTTTTCTATGGTGTCGAATGTGTTCCCATGACCACATATTGAGTTTGGGTTGAACATTTACTTCCAGAATACCTTTAATAATGTATTTCCACCTAATGCAAAAACAAATTTACATGTTTGTTATATACCAGTAAACGTTAAAAGCACTTCTTTCCATATTCCACACTGATCCTTCTCTAAAAAGATAGAACCAAGTTGCGCAAGGGTGTAACACCTTGTCAAATACCAATCCTCTGGTCCAACAGTAGGGTATCACTTCATGGTTTCAGTTTTTTTCCTCAGAGGTTAATAGGTTGCTGTGTCCTAATCCTTTGAAGTACAAGTGTTTTCTGCAAACCTACAGGGAGCTTCTGAAAAAAGTGCATGCTACCTTTATCTTCACCTCCATGCAAAAGATCTAACTATTTACAGCTAACATTAGTATTCTTCAATTAATGACCTCCAAAGCCACACTGGAGTTTCATCCACAAACTACAGATACCAAAATGCTATCAGATTCAGAAGTTTCTAGAAATGTGCTGCTCAAGACAACAGTTGCAAGCCTTGAGTAAGTATGCTGCATTTACTGTATCCTAGCCTCTCAATGATTCACTTTTTTTAAACTATAAAGTACTAAAAACCAGAGCACAGTTGCACAAAACCCTTAAACTCATCCAGAGAAGAGAGTGAGAAGGGATCTACACAGGATAGTATACTCAGAATGACAATTGCAGTAAATCCCCTTTAACCATATCCTAACTACCTAAAAGTAAGTTATGTCTCCTGGGGTTTACTGTTGGCCTTGACATATGCAAGGAAAGCAGTTTGTACGAATTCATTTTGGTTTGTGGATGTGTACATGCCCATTACATCATCCCATATCCCTTCAAATCAGTTCCTCCCTTGTAAGTTAAAAGTATATTGAAATAGACAAGAATCAATGTATTGCCAGTTTCAGGGAAGCTGCAATGGCAACAGATAAAAACTTGTAGTGTGATACACTGTTAAAATCATGATACACTTCAAGATGCCACAAGCTCACTTGGGAGGGAAGGAGGAGAAGCAGATCTACAAAATGTATAAAGTAAACTCAGATAAGCAAAAATTTCTGTGGGGAATTTATGCAACACACTCTCATTTACAGAGGAAAACTATCAGAAAATTATTTCAAGTAAACAATTTATAAAAATATATTTAAAAGCTTTTAAGAGATTTTACCACATCTTGGCATTGTTGTGCAAAACAACATCGGGTCTGTACTTCCGATATGGCAGATTTCGGGTCATCATATCAATAGACTCAAGGAGCTCCATAATACTGAAGTACTATGCAAAATATAACAAGTCAAAATGTTATAATTTGCAACAAGACTAACACAATATAAATCAAAATGTCTCCAAAGCAGTATTGTTTAAAATCAAGCATACTATAGGGTTCAAAGAGGTTTAATTTAGTAGGTTCCTTTTAACAGAACATTTTTTTCAGAAAGTTTTTATACTATTTATTATTTCTGAAAAACTTAGCAGGAGAAGTTCCAGACTAATAAATCCACCAATATTTTTATTGAATAAAACAACTGAATCTCACAAAGAAATAGAGAGTCCTGTGGCACCTTTAAGACTAAACAGATGTATTGGAGAATAAGCTTTAATGGTATTCACCCATGAAAGCTCATGCTCCAATACATCTGTTAGTCTTAAAGATGCCACAGGACTCTCTGTTGCTTTTTATAGACCCAGACTAACGCGGCTACCCCACTGATACTTCACGAAGAAATGTTACCTGTGGTTTATTGAACTCAATGGCTATATCCTGTAAATTTACATCTAAGTCCATTTTTGGTGAAGAAAAGTCAAAATCAGATCGAGGATTCATACGGAGTTTGGCTTTAGCGGAAATTGGACGGAATACTAGAAAAAAGAATTTTAGAAAACAGTGTGAATTAAACAAAACTGAAATGTGAAAACAAGTAAAGTTATTTAATATACTCCAATATTTATACAGGATAGACTCCACTGAAAGTTGCATCATGCCATTCACTTGAAACATCACATTTCAGAACACAAGAATTGCATTAAGGCAACTTAAGTATACTGTACTCAATTTGAACTGAGCTAAACCCCAAAACAGTGGACATTTGAAAGGGAATTTCTTTACAAAATTCTCCTCAACAGTATCACAAGTCAGGAATTTCAAGAAGTAATCTCAATTTACAGCAAAATTTAAATTTTATTTGCCTCTTATGATGCTGAGTTTTCTGTTGCATTCGGAAAAGCATTCAACCATAATATTTATTTCACTACACCAATTATTACCATATGACAAGTACTATTCTCTAAAATTTTACTGGTGATCTCAATTTGCACCAATATATTATAAAAACAAGGCTATTCATTGCTTCAGGTATGGTGTATCTGCACGGACATTAATTTCACTCCATCTTCAATTCAGCAAACTGAAAGTGTCAGAAAATGATGAAGAAAATGAAATACTGACAACTGATGAAAACAAACTTCAGTAAACTCTGTCATTTTCTGTTAAAGGGTGAATGATTTACTGACATTTCAAGCTTCAAATCTAAGTCTAAGTAAACATCTAAATCATATTTACACAGGATCCAGGAAAGTACTACCGAAGTACTAGGGAGGAGCAGTAGAAAACTAATAGCTGTTTAAATATTCAGGGCAGGTTTCTATTCATCATCTGGCTCCCAATTCTGTAAGTTGCATCTGCATAGGTAAAACCAGGCACCTCTGTGGATACAATTGCATATCTGAGGCCTTAGTGAAGGTTCCAAGATAATAGCATTAAAAATGTGAATGCCAACATCCACATTTGTACATAGCAACCAATTAATTTATTAATCTTGTCGTTTGACAGTGACCTGCAAATCTCTTCAAAAAATTCCTTCATAACTATAACATGTTGCCTCCTACTCATTTAAACTGGCAGTTGGGGGCATCCAGACACATTTTTCAGTGAGATTTGTAGGTTACTTTTAAAAAGCCACGTTTGAGGTAAGACTTTTTATCCACTCCTGTATATAGTTTTAGATGCTGATTACCTGTAGATAAAACTGAGATATAATTTATACCTGTATTTATACTAAAGATAATTTCTTCCACTTCAATGGAATTTTTCTAAGATTGCTTATATTACACAGAGTCCAAAACCACAAAAAGCTATAATGTATAGCCATTTCTGCTACCATTTGATTCTGGAGAAGATCTCTTCTGCAGATCCTTGATTAGATCTAGAGAGTGAAGAAGAGGCATCTGAGCAATGGATTTGCTCTAGTCTCATTATAGGCGGTGGGGTAAAAGGATCAGAACTGACACCTGCATCTAATATCACCCTTTGCTGCTTCACTATGTCTTGAGAACTGAGTCCTTAGCGATACTATGATTTCTGTACAAGATCCAGGTCTCTGGGAACTGGTGCTACAGCTGGATCCGTTGTTACAACCAGGTGCTTCTTAGCGTTACTGCCAGGTAATGATCCTCTACTTTATTCTGCTGCAACAGGAGCCGAGGAAGTTATTGTTTGTGGACTGGCTCTGCTCATAGAAGCAACTTTCCACTGATGGCTCAGATTTCTGATCCACAAGTTTTAAGTCTTTTGCAATTAACTTCTTAGAAGATGGATTTGACGAGAATTTCAGCACCGACAACACAATATGACATTTAGTCTTGTCCACAAATTCATCTGACACCAAAGCTGGTCTATGCTCTCTCCCATAGCCAACCATACTGTCCAAGTGCTGGCCTCCTGAAGGAGTAAGGCTTGTAATCTGTTCTGTCTCTCCTTTCGTGCTCTCAGGAGAAAGATGCTGCAGATGAAACACCTGGAAGGTGAATGTCCTTCTCTGAGGCAGGTAAGAGAGCATGTTTGTGCATCCAACACTGGAAAAAGCAAAGAGCAAGAGGCGCAGCATTTGAAGCCTAGTTTTCTGATCTTCAGATCCACCATGAGGTCTTAATCCAGAGTTGAAGCTGATTAATGTTACGCAATCTATAATAAAAACTAAGTTACTAAGCTAATAAAACCTTATACTAAGTAACTGCTTAACAGTAACTATTTAAAAAAAAGTAGAAGTTATCTAAAAAACAGAATGTTGAAACTATCTTGGCTCTATGTAGAAGAAGGATTTGGACCCAAGGTCTGGAGTCATTCCTAATCCATCACAAATTGACAAGTGGAAGAAACTGAGATAGCTGGAGAGCCATGCCCTCCCTTTTAAAGCCAACAGGAAGGGGCATGTGAGCATTCCACAGGCACTGCTGGTCAGATTACACCACCTGAGTTGCACGCTGCATCTCATGAGTGGAAATACACAGAAGCCACTCAAAGGAGAATTTAGAGTATTCAGAGAAACAACCATCTCCTTTGTTATTCTAAATTCCTACAGTAAGCTAAGATTGTGTACATATAGTTTCAAGCAGTTTTCAAAGGATATCTTCAAAGGTGAGCATAAGACATCAGGACTCAACACAAGTAACAATGATTGATAAATAATACCAGAAAATTATTCTACTTTTGTACAGTATATTACTTTCTTTTGGAAGGTAGGAATACATTCAGAATGATATGCTTTCATGGCAGTATTAAATAATCTATAACAAAATATGCTAAACATCTCTGTTTGTTACAGTTACAGTTATGCCATTGTGATTGCCAAGCGACACCAAAAAAATTTAAAGCACAGCGAAATGTTAAAAGAATGGAGTATAAGTTTCAAAACCCAGTGAGAACACTTTCAGGAAAGAAACCTAAGCAGAAAGCTGAAAGATTTACCATTTCTTTAAAACAGACCACATGGCTGCTCTGGAAAATTTACAACCTCAACAAGGAGTAAACTTGTATTTTCAAAGGATTATTGCCATGACAGAACAGAACAGCACTAAATGCTTTGCAATGTAGCATTTACAGTCAGGGCTAGCTTTAAGATTTTGAAGAAGACAAGCAAGATGATTATTAGGGTTACTTTCAACACCAACACCAGCCTCATCAGCTGCAGAAGTGCAGCCTACCTATTTGAGTAGTTTTCAACATCTGAAGATTTGTTAAAATAATTCTTCAAAAGCATCTGCTGGAGAGATGCATATGCACATACTGGTGAATTTCAGGGTATTTTCTTTACCTTCTCACCAAGCCTACAGAATTCAGAGTGAAGAATGATATTAACACTCAAAATGGCCACTCTCATACACTCAGACTTCAAGATCAGAAGGGACCATCATGATCATCTAGTCTGACCTTCTGCACATTGCAGGCCATGGAACCTCACTCTTTCCTACAATGGACCCTTAACCTCTGGCTGAGTTACTGAAGTCCTCAAATCATGGTTTCAAGACTTCAAGTTATAGAGAATTAATCATTTACACTAGTTTAAACCTGCAAGTTACCCCATGCCCCAGGCTACAGAAGGAGGTGAAAAACCCCTACAGTCTCTGCCAATTTGATCTGGAGGGAAATTCCTTCCTGATCCCAAATATGATGATCAGTTAGATCCTGAGCATGTGGGCAAGACCCACCAGGCAGATACCTGGAAAAGAATTCTCTGTACTAACTCAGAGCTCTCCCTATCTAGTGTCCTGTCTCCAGCCATTGGGGATTTTTGCTACAGGCAGTCGCCAATGGGCCACACGCCTTTTCAGGCAGTTTTGTCATACCATCCCCTCCATAAATGTATCAAGCTCAGTCTTAAAGCCAGTTAGGTTTTTTGCCGCCACTGCTCCCCTTGGGAGCCTGCTTCAGAACTTCACTCCTCTGATGGCTAGAAACCTTCACCTAATTTCAAACCTAAATTTGTTGATGGCCAATTTATATACATTTGTTCTGGGGTCCACATTGATGTCTAACTTAAGATCCTCTCTCTCTCTGGTATTTATCCCTCTCATGTATTTCTACAGAGTAATCATATTGCCCTTCAGCCTTCTATTGGTTAGGCTAAACATGCCAAGCTCTTTGAGTCTCTCTCATAAGAGATGTTTTCCATTCCTCAGATCATTCTAGTAGCCCTTCTCTGCACCTGTTCCAGTTTCAGTTCATCTTTCTTAAACATGGGAGACCAGAATTGCACACAGTATTCCAGATGAGGTCTCACCAGTGCCTTGTATAATGGTACTAACACTTCCCTCTGTCTACTGGAAATACCTCACTTGATGTATCCTAGGACTGCATTAGCCTTTTTCACAGCCTCACCACACTGATGGCTCACAGAAATGCTATCAACCTATATTCCCAGGTCTTTCTCTCTGTCACTTGCAACTGATAAGTCCCCAGCTTATAGCAAAAATTTTGTTAGTCCCTAAATGCATTTTCATCCCTTTTCTATTACTCGAGTTTACAAAGTCATCCAGATTCTTGTCTGTTATTCCAATCCTCCTCTGTACTGGCAATACCTCCCAACTTTGTGTCGTCTACAAATTTTATTAACGCACACTTTTTGTGCCAAGATCAACAATAAAAATGTTAAATAAGATTGGCTCCAACACCAATCCAAGGAACTCCATTAGTAACCTCCTACCAGCTTGACATTTCACTTTTCAGTATGACCCACTGTAGTCTCCCCTTTAACCAGTTCCTTATCCACCTTTTAATTCTCATATTAATACCCATCTTCTTCAATTTAACTAATAATTTCCCATATGGAACTGTATCAAATGCCTTACTGGAATCACCTTTCTTTCAAACTTAAGATGATACGGGACATCTGCCATGGAAATACAATAAGATAAAGGAGAATATGTAACATTTACTAACCTAAACATTTATGCTTATCTGTCTCCTCTTCCTTCATTTTCTCTACCTTGTTTCCCAACTCTATCATTTTCTTCCCCTCCCTGCCATCTGACCATTTTTCATAATTCTTCTTTCCTTTTTAGCTCATCAATCTTATCCCCTCTTCCTTTGTGAAATCCTTCCTTTGCCCTCTTCTAAATTATTTTTGACTCACCTCTCTTGTTCTCTTCCACATACTGTATTGTTCCTTTTCTACTTGCTCCTCATTACACTTGATTTCTGCCCTCTTTGATCCTTCTATATTTCACAACTTCTCCTCCTTCCCCTAACTAGTGTCAAGGTCTCCTATGGTACTTCCTTTCTACTCTTACATAGGTTCATCCTTCCTCTCTCATGTACGTTCTCTCATGTATTCCTCCATTTGTGAGAGATTACTGTAAAGTATCCCAGTTATTTGCTATCTGCTAGAGAGACATATCCGGAAGCCCAGTGTCCAGTACTAAGGTGCTCCTAAGTTCCACAAAGAAAGGTATGGAACTTGGCTGTACTAGTCTCCACATCATCATAACCTTCCACTCCTACCTGGCTTTACTGCTTCTGAGGGTGTGGGGGATTAAGGTCAGGTTCCTTGACCCTCTGGCTTCTCTGATGTGCCAGCAAGAGAGCTCAGAGCTCCACCACTATTGCTAGGGATTGCCCTGATAATTCCACAGAGAGGCAAACAGTCTGAAAAAAGTTCACAACAGACCTTAAAGCTGTTGGGAACTACTTAAGTAGTCCCTCTTCCAGCCTCACAGGGCTCACAGTCCTGGACGACTGTAAAAGAACAAGGTGTAGGAACAACTGAATAAGCTACAAACTGGTACTTTTGTGGAGAGAAGGGAGAAGCATGGAAGACTCAATGAAGCTTTTCACCTTGATGACCCTGTAACCAGTTAACATTATAACTGCAATTGTTTTGAACACTAAAAATAGCCAAAAGTATTGCTGGCATTTAGAAGTTACAAAAAAGACGGTTACTCACCTTTGTAACTGTTGCGCTTTGAGATGTGTTGCTCATATCCATTCCAGTTAGGTGTGCGCGCACCGCGTGCACGTTCGTCGGAAGATTTTTACCCGAGCAACCCCGGCAGGTCGACTGGGTCGCCCCCTGGAGTGGCGCCGCCATGGCGGCAGACATATACCCCTGCCGACCCGACCACTCCTCAGTTCCTTCTTGCCGGCTACTCCGACAGTGGGTAAGGAGGGTGGGTTTGGAATGGACATGAGCAACACATCTCGAAGAACAACAGTTACAAAGGTGAGTAACCGTCTTTTCTTCTTCGAGTGATTGCTCATATCCATTCCAGTTAGGTGATTCCCAAGCCTTAACAAGGCGGTGGGGTCGGAGTGAGATGTCGCAGAGTGTAATACTGCGGAGCCAAAGGCTGCGTCATCTCTGGACTGCTGAACCAGGGCATAGTGAGAAGCGAAGGTATGCACCGAGGACCAGGTAGCTGCGCAACATATCTCGTGGATGGGCACGTGAGCCAGGAAGGCAGCAGATGAGGCTTGAGCCCTGGTAGAGTGTGCAGAGAGGTGGCTCGACGGAACGTGAGCAAAGTCGTAACAGGTGCGGATGCACGATGTCACCCAGGATGAAATCCTTTGTGAGGAAATAGGAAGGCCCTTCATGCGCTCTGCCACCACGACAAAGAGTTGGGAGGTTCTGCGGAAGGGCTTTGTCCGCTCAATATAAAGAGTGAGCGCTCTACGGACGTCTAGGGAGCGCAGTTGTTGCTCCCTGCGTGAAGAATGCGGCTTCGGGAAGAAGATGATCAGAAGGAAGATCTCCTGGTTAACATGGAAAGCCGATACCACTTTGGGGAGAAAGGCCGGGTGTGGACACAACTGTACCTTGTCCTTGTGGAAGACAGTATATGGAGGGTCTGCCACAAGAGCCCAGAGTTCAGAAACCCGTCTCGCTGATGTGATGGCTACAACGAAAGCGGTTTTCCAGGACAGGTAGAGAAGGGAGCAAGTCACTAATGGCTCGAATGGGGCCGACATAAGTCTGGTAAGAACCAGGTTGAGGTCCCAGGTTAGGGTGGGGCAGTGTACCTGGGGGTAAAGGTGCTCCAAGCCCTTGAGGAATCGAGATACCATAGGATGAGAAAACATTGAGCGGCCATTCTCCCCTGAGTGGAAGGTAGAGATGGCCACTAAGTGTGCCCTCAAAGATGATATCGCTAGGCCCTGTTGTTTAAGGGACCAGAGGCAGTCCAAGATGGTAGAGATGGGCCTCGGCAGGAAGAACGTTGTGCTCTGCACACCAGCATGTGAAACGCTTCCACTTGGCCAGATACGTTGCCCTAGTAGAAGATTTTCTGCTTCCCAGGAGAACTTGTTGCACTGGGGCAGAGCAACACAACTCAGAGTGGGTCAACCACTCAGGAGCCATGCCATGAGATGAAGGGACTGCAGGTCTGGGTGCTGCAGTTTGCTGTGGTCCTGAGTTATCAGGTCCAGGTGCAGAGGTAGTGGGATAAGGTCGGCTATTGACAGGTCTAGCAACATGGTGTACCAGTGCTGCCTGGGCCACGCTGGAGCAATCATGATCAAGCGGGCTCTGTCTCTGCGTACTTTCAGCAGGACCTTGTGGACGAGCGGGAACGGTGGAAAGGCATATAGCAGGTGCGTCGTCCACGGTATGAGGAAAGCGTCCGCAATCGAACCCTGTGAGAGGCCTTGAAAGAAACAGAATATCTGGTATTTCCTGTTCTCGTGGGACGCAAAGAGGTCTACACGGGGAAATCCCCACTTCCGGAAGACCGAAAGAGTAATGTCCAGGCGAAGTGACCATTTGTGGGAAAGGAAGGATCTGCTGAGGCGATCTGCCAGAGTGTTCCGAACCCCCGGGAGAAAGGACGCTATGAGGTCTATAGAATGGGCTATACAAAAGTCCCAGAGTCGTAAGGCCTCCTGGCAAAGGGTCGAGGACCTTGTCCCTCCCTGTTTGTTTATATAGTACATGGCTGTCGTGTTGTCAGTGAATATCGACATTCAACGGTCCTGCAAGTGCGGTTGGAACGCCTGGTAAGCAAGGCGGACTGCTCTCAGCTCCCGGACATTGATGTGCAAGGTCAGTTCCTGAGATGACCAACGGCCTTCTGTGTGTAGATGCCCGAGGTGAGCACCCCAGCTGAGAGATGATGCGTCCATTGTCAGGGACGCAGAGGGCTGGGGTGGATGGAACGGCAGCCCTGCACACACCAGGGATGGGGTCAGCCATCATTCGAAGGAGTCTAGGATGCTTGGGGGAATGGTGACGATCATGCCTATGGCATCCCTGCCTGGTCGGTACACTGAGCTGAGCCACGATTGGAGGGGGCGGAGGTGCAGTCTGGCGTATTTTGTCACAAACGTGCAGGCCACCATGTGACCCAGGAGACCAAGGCAAGTGCGAACTGAAGTCAACGGAGCAGCTTGCAGACTTTGGATGATGGCCACCATTGCCTGGAACCGGGGCAGCGGTAAGCAGGCCCTGGCGAGGTTGGAGTCCAGGTTGGCGCCAATGAAGTCTATCCTCTGAGTGGGAGTCAGAGTGCATTTTTCTGCATTGATCATTAGGCCTAGATGTAGGAAAAGGTCCTTGACAACGCCGACGTGATGCATCACTCATGCCTCGGAGGTTTCTCGGACAAGCCAGTCATCTCGATACGGAAAAACATGTACCCGACGACGGCGGAGGTGGGCGGCAACTACAGCCATGCATTTCGTAAATTCTCTTGGGGCTGTAGAGAGGCCGAATGGTAGGACCGCGAACTGAAAATGTTGGCGGTTGACTACGAACCGGAGGAACCTCCTGTGAGGTGGGTAGATGGCTATGTGAAAATATGCATCTTTCATGTCGAGGGCATACCAGTCTCCAGGAATGGGATGATGGTCCCCAGGGATACCATACGGAACTTCAGCTTTACCATATATCTGTTGAGTTCCCACAGGTCCAGGATAGGTCTGAGACCCCCTTTTGCCTTGGGGATTAGGAAGTAGCGGGAGTAAAACACCTTGCCCCATTCATGTTCTGGTACCTCGTCTATGGCTCCTTTGGCGAGGAGCGTTTGCACCTCCTGGAGGAGAAGCTGCTCGTGAGAGGGGTCCCTGAAGAGGGACGAGGAAGGGGGATGGAAGGGGGGGCGTGAAACAAATTGGAGGTGGTACCCAAATTCCAGCGTGCGTAAGACCCAGCGATCTGACGTTAGCCGGGACCACGCAGGGAGGAAAAGGGAGAGGCGGTTGGAGAAAGGAGGGGACAGATCGTTTGACGATACTGGTATGACGCCCTTGGGCACACCTTCAAAAGGAGGGTTTCGGCCCTGTGCCAGATGTTCTGTTCCTTTCAAGGCCTCTCACAGGGTTCGATAGCGGACGCTTTCCTTATACCGTGGACGACGCACCTGCACTTGGTTCTGGCCCCCTTGATTGCCTGACTGCCTCCGGCGACCAGTTCTACCCCGCCTTCTAGCAAAGTCCTGTCTCTGTCTGGGCTGAGGGTAAGAGCGGTGTGGTTGGGAGCGGAACGGCCTGCGCTGAGTCACCGGCATATGCATGCCCAGCAAGCGCATGATGACCCTTTTGTCTTTTAGGCTTTGCTGCCTAGAGTCAGTCTTATCTGAAAGTAGGCCTTGTCCTTCAAAGGGGAGGTCCTGGATAGTATGTTGGAGCTCCGGTGGAAGGCCTGAGACTTGCAGCCAAGATATATGCCTCATAGTCACCCCGGAGGCTAGGGTCCTGGCTGCAGAGTCCGCCGCGTCCAGGGAAGCCTGGAGGGAAGTTCTAGCCACCTTTTTTCCCTCATCCAGGATGGCCACAAATTCCTAACGGGAGTCCTGCGGGAGCAACTCCTTGAATTTGTCCGCTGCTGCCCAGGTATTGTAATTATAGTGGCTAAGGAGGGCTTGCTGATTAGCCACGCGGAGTTGGAGCGCCCCTGCGGAATAGACTTTGCAGCCCAGTAAGTCCATGCGCCTTGCGTCTTTTGATTTCAGGGCTGGGGCCTGCTGGCCATGGCATTCCCTCTCATTGACCGACTGGACAACAAGGGAGCAAGGAGGGGGATGGACATATAAATATTCGTAGCTCTTGGAGGGCACCATATATTTACGTTCCACTCCCTGGGCGGCAGGTGGAACAGAGGCCGGAGACTGCCAGATTGTGTTGGCATTGGCCTGGATTGTCCATATAAAGGGGAGGGCCACTCTCATGGGGGCATCTGATGTTAAGATGTCCACCACTGGGTCCTCCACCTCCGAGACCTCCTCAACCTGCAAGTTCATATTCTGTGCAACACGCCTGAGGAGGTCCTGGTGGGCCCTTAGGTCAATCGGTGGGGGGACTACCGACGACGTTCCGGCTACCGCCTTGTCAGGGGAGGACGATGAGGAGAGACTTGGAACAAGCGGGTCAGTCGAGGGCCCCTTTGGGTGGACAGCCTCTGTCTCCCTCGGGATGTGGGAGTCCTGTGGCTGGGTTGACACTTCCTCCGAAACAGAAGGAGGAGAGCGGCTAATGGTGGCCTCTGGCACCCGCTGCTCTGATGTGGCCGAGCACGACGGGTCTGGATGCGCATCTTGGGTCTGATGGTATGCCCAAGGTGTCCAGAATGCCGACTATTGAGGTCTGCCGAGACGTCGATCTGTGCCACGAGTACGACCGGTACCAGAAGGTGAGTGGTGCCGGGACTTCGAGCAGCATCAGGACTGTGACCGTCCATGAGATCGTGAATGGCGCCGGGACCTGGACCGTGATCGGTGCCGGTCTGCCGTGCCGACGGAAGGAGGTCTCAATATAGCCGGTTTGCCTCTGGAGTGTAGTACCCGCACCGGCGGTGCCGGGGGTTGAGGCAGGTGATCCTGAGCCTGGGGCTCGTGGAATAATGCGGCAGGCTGGGCCCCGGCACCAGGTGCGGGGAAGGGCTGATGCCCAAACCCCGCTGAACTGTATACACTATCTAAGAACTATTAAACTAATTATAACTATAGATAAAACCAACTATATACAACAAGATAGCGAAGAACAAGGAGTAGCTAAGGGAGTGGAGAACAGCTGAGTCGCGCTCCATTGTTCCAACGACTGACACGGGCGGTAAGAAGGAACTGAGGAGCGGTCGGGTCAGCAGGGGTATATATCCGCCGCCATGGCGGCGCCACTCCAGGGGGCGACTCGGCCAACCCACCAGGGTTGCCAGGGTAAAAATCTTCCGACGAATGTGCATGTGGTGCGCACACACCTAACTGGAATGGATATGAGCAATCGCTCGAAGAAAAAAATTGATGTTTCACATTTGCAGGCTCCAAAGGCAGACCTTGCCTTTAGTTGTACTCTTCCTTCTGCAAATTTACCGTGAGCACACTTCTCAGCAAGACAACGTATGAAAAAGTGTATTTTGTGCAACAGACTAACTATGGGATTCATTCCTTTACAATTAGTGATGCTCCTCAAAATGAAGTACAAAAGAAAGTATGAACATAAGACCAAAATACAACTAATAGAACAATGCATTTTTACTTACTGACACTTATGGGTGGCTGCTACTGTACCTATTTCAAAAAAATACCCTCAATACAATTTAGTTAACACTAAGATTATTGGTCCAGCATCAGAGAGAGCTGTAATTTCTTCATTTAAGTGTCCATTATTACCGGTAATGCTTTTGTTATTTTAAAATTCAGCTCATCTGTTATATGAACAAGGAATGGTGACATTAAACGTATGGTTCATAGTTGTTGTCTATTTTAGTTCGTAAGCAAAAACATTTCTGTAGAAGGAGTTTACATGCTGTAATGGCTGTGGCAAATGTAAAGACACAAATATAATATAGAGTTCTATTCCAGAAAGGAATTACTGAATATACTCGTTCATTAGCCCATTCGTTTATAAGCCAACCCCTCAAGACGGTTAGGTCAAAATAGCAAAAACTGTATGACCTTTTCATAAGCCAATCCTATATTTCAGTGGTCGGCAAACTTTGGCTCCCGGCCCATCAGGGTAAGCCACTGATGGGTTGGGACGCTTAGTTTACCTGGAGTGTTCACACGCACGGAGCCCCTTAGGTACCAGTGGCTGCGGTTTGCCGTTCCCAGCCAATGGGAGCTGCGGGAAGCTGGGAACGGCAAACCACGGCTACAGGAAGCTGAGGGGCTACATTCCTGCAGGTGTTCCAGGTAAACAAAATGACAATGTATTAGATATTCAATTCAGTGATTCCACAGAGTTTAAAATCATCAAATTTTGGTGTAGACCCGTTTATAAGCCGACTCCTGCTCTTTGATGCATCACTTTTTTACCAAAAATATTCAGCTTATGAACGAGTATATACAGTAATCAGCATTATGGAAGAGACAGGTATGCTATGTTCTTTAAGATCTTAAATAAAAGTAAAAACTTGCATTTAAAAGTAAAGTACTTTTAAAATAAAAGTGAAATAGTCTGTTAAGTAATGAAAATACAGGAAGTGAGAGAAACACTTACCAAAATCATAACCTTCTGGAATCACATTGCGGCAGGCAACTCCATGCTTTAAATTATTCTATTTATAAAAAAAAAAATTTTAAAGTTTGAAAGCTTCATTTTCACTTCATGACAAACATTTTTATACAACAAAGGATAAAATAAAATATTTTCGTAAATGTGCTTAGAAGAAATAGTACCTCTGAAACCAGAATATATTTTAAAACAAGTCTGTCTGCCCTCAGTTTACATCTATAAAAACTTTTTATTAAGGATGTAAGATTTTAACAACCATGTTATGAGTGAACAACCACCAACACTCCATCATACAGAATGCACTGGTAATTTTAAGTGACCTGGGATAGATTGAAAAGAATAAGGTATGCCACAACATATCTGTAAAAAGAACAGGAGTACTTGTGGCACCTTAAGGCACGTCTACACTACCCGCTGGATCGGCGGGTAGTAATCGATCTATCAGGGATCGATTTTTCATGTCTAGTGTAGACGCGATAATCGATCCCCAGTTGCTCTGCCGTCAACTCCGGAACTCCACCGCAGTGAGAGGCGGAAGCGGAGTCGATGGGGGAGCGGCAGCAGTCAACTCGCCACTGTCCTCACGGCCAGGTAAATTGACAGAAGTTACACCGACTTCAGCTATGCTATTCGTGTAGCTGAAGTTGCTTATCATAGGTCAACACCCCTCCTAACCCCCATCGCCAGTGTAGACCTAGCCTTAGAGACTAACAAATTTATTTGAGCATAAGCTTTTGTGGGTTACAGCCCACTTCATTGGATGCACAGAATGGAACATATAGTCAGAAGATATATATACAATCAGAGAACATGAGAAGGTGGAAGTTCCACACCAACTCTAAGAGGCTAATTGATTAAGGTGAGCTGCTAATAGCAGGAGAAAAAAAAAACTTTTGTAGTGATAATCAAGACAGCCGATTCCAGACAGTTGACAAGAATGTGTAAGGATACTTAACATGGAGAAATAGATTCAATTTGTCTAATCACCCAGCCATTCCCAATCTCTATTCAACTGTCTGGAATGGGCCATCCTGATTATCACTATGGAAGCTTTTTTCTCCTGCTGCTAATAGCTCATCTTAATCAATTAGCCTCTTAGAGTTGGTACGGCAACTTCCACCTTTTCATGTTCTCTTTATGTGTATATATATATTCTGACTATATGTTCTATTCTATGCATCTGATAAAGTGGGCTGTAGACCACGAAAGCTTATACGCAAATAAATTTGTTAGTCTCTAAGGTGCCACAAGTACTCCTGTTCTTTTTGCAGATACAGACTAACACAGCTGCTACTCTGAAACCTGACAACATATTTGTGTATGCTAATCTAACATTCAGTATTCTTGCAACAGAATAGGTACTAAAATACAACACAATCCTGCAAATGGCAAAACTGCCTCCGACTTTACTCCGCACAGAACTGGATCCCTAATGAATGGGAATTATATTGAACATTTCACAACATGAAACATGGAAGTACTGGGTACACTGTGTCATATTTGACTTACCAAAGATTCATCGTAACCTCCATGGTAGAACATCACAGACTTCACATTCCAGTAAGCAAAAAGGTTATCCAGACGTATGAGCTGAAGACAAAACAGAATGCTTATGAAGTCAAATGCACTGTGATCTCTTTCAGTACTTCCCATTATTTTTAGGTTTCTCATGGATATTAAAATAGCCAAATGCTCCACAGACATGTACTCTCTCTCCCTCCAGTTTTGATTACATAGAAATAGATTATATCTTTTACCTATCAAGAGCATAAATCCACAGGAGATGGCTCTTATTCTGACAATGTTTTGTTATAATGATAGCATTCACTGCCTATATTTTACCTTATAGAACAACTTCGTAGCTTCATCATGTAAACATGGATTCCAATTTTGATCTGAGGTCTGAAAAGGAAAAAGGTCTAGACTTAGTACAATCAAATCACAGAGTTAAACAGATCATACAACAAAAGAGAAAATACACTATGGGCCTAACTCAACATCCACTGAAGTTAAAGGGCATGGGCAGTCTTTCTGATCTGTTTGTATACCAGTACAATGGGGCCCCTGCCTATGACTGGGATTCTCCAGTACTACAAAAACTACTACTACTACATGAGTCTTTCCACTGATTTAAGTAGACCAAGCTTTAAATTGCTTAACTAAAACTATCAGACTACATCTTCTGTAGGTCTATATACCTGCAATGACTGTCATGCTCCACTCATGAACCAGAAATTAGCATGGTGAAGTTTTCTGCAGGGTGACCTCAATTTTATTTTCTGTTATTCTTTAGGCAGATTCTATGGAAAAAGTACTCAAGGGCTTCTGTTTGTAGTTTTGGTGGTAGCTACATGCCATAGCTTAAGACCAGTAGAAAGTTCACAGTTTGTTAATAATTCTCCATTTTTATATACAATATGGTGCTAGCTCCAGGAGAGGAGTGCTGTGGGGAACAGCTTATACTCAGTACACAAATAGCATTTTTGTCAGCAGATAAAGTGTAATTTTCTACCAAGTTTTTAACACAGTATCCTTAAAAAGTACATATCTAGAAACAAATATATGTATGTTAGCATAAAGTATGTTATGTTAGCATACTGATTTCACTAAGCACTGCCCTGCATGAAATTAAATTCTATTTACATGGAAACGTCACATTTATGATCTACAGAAGCTGCTTAATCAGAGCAGCTCTATAGACAGCCTACCATTCCTGTTAAGTAGCCTCCCAGAACAAAGACAGCACCTGCCATGAGGGAAGCAACAAACAGACAAATGGAGTGCATTTGTTTCTCAAGTACTTCAAGTTTACATCCTATTTCAGTATTTGTTATAGTCCTGTTTCAAAACGAAGTAGCTCAAAGTGCACTAAGGAACTATTAGTGCATGTCAGCAGGGTCCACATGAACAGTTAGTGCACAGCAGACTAATGTAGGGTAGATTTACACTTCACCTTGGTGAGAACTAAATGTTCATGTAGACAAACCCCAAGTGTGATTGCCAGCTTAACTGTCTGTCCCTCCTCCCCTGAAGAGTGAAGTTGCAGAGGCAGATCATGCACTGGGCTATGATGCGAATCTCTCCCAGGAACCTAACATGGGCATCTGTTTTGGGAAATATAACTGAACCGGCCGTGCATCTTTTGAACCTTCTGTGCAGTTCAGGTCCTAACATAGCCGCAGGAAGAAACCCAACATAGATAACTCTAAACTATGTAGCTAACTATAACAAGAAACTAGATGAAAATACGCAATAGCTAGTTGGAAGATACATGAGGTACTTCCTTTACCTCTTTGCAATAGCAAAGAAACTAAGGTGATCAAGAGACATGCTCACTTACAAAGACAAATTATGTAATCTTAAGTGTGATACCACTCCTTCATTCCCCAACACACACATCTTTTCTATGCAGGTTAGTAGCTTAATACCAGAGGTGCCAAATACCATAAGTGGGAAATCACACAGGCACTCAAAAGAGATGTTATTTCCCTTACAGTAACTGCAGTTCCTTGAGATGCTTTTGCCCACCCAGGTCCCAATTAAGTGTGCACCCCATCTGCATCAGCTCACAATCTTTGAGTCAGCAATGTCTGTTGGGGTTGTGCATATGCCCTGTATGCCTTCAGGCCCAACCACTGCTCAGTTCCTTCACCAATACAGAACATCCAGGTAAAGGACTCTTCATCAGTGGGGAAGGAGGATGGGTCATGGGATCCATGTGGAGAAGAGAACCTAGAAGAATCCCAGTTACTGTAAGATAATTAAACTCTCTTCCTCGACCATTTGTCCTCAGAGATCCCACTGCAGGTGTTTAGCTAGCAGTTACCTCTTAAGGAAGTGTGTGCGTGCGATAGTCCTACCTCAACAATGACCTGCCAAAATGAGCACCTGGCTTTGGAAGCTGTCACAGTGGAGTAGCAACTGGTACATTTAGGACTAGAACTTCAAGTAGCCAGCCTACACAATCTCAGAAACGGGGGCTCCACTACAACAAGGGTTTAACGGAATGGGGAACAAGAGTACAGCAGAACTTTTCCCCACCAAATAAGAAAAGCAGCTGCTAATGAGCCTGGACTCAGTCCTCCTTGGGAGCAAAACCAGGGGAACCTCTTGTTTGCATCAGTAGCAAAAAAGTCTATGACTTATCCCCTGTTTCAGGAACACCTGACTCAGAATTTAGTCTTTAAAGTCTCACTCATGGGTTACTAAGGAATTCCTACCGAGATAATATGCCAATTTGTTCTCAGTCCCTGGAAGTTATTAGGCTGACTTGAAAAATGCACCATTCTCACAAAACAATCATTTCCAGACAGAGAAAGATTTTTGCCCCACTTGTCTGTTTATATATTTCATCACCCTCATCCTGTTTGTTAGAATCTGGACAGTGATACCACATAACAAAGGGGTAGGACAGTCCTGAAGGCTAAACAAATAGCTTGGAGTTTGACACATTTATGAGTAATCAAGATTCCATCCAAGACCACAAGCCCTTTATCTGGAGTCTGTCTAAATGAACTTCCAGTGCTGTTCAAATGTGTCCATCACAAGAGTCTGAGGATGGAGATGAAATAAAACACCCTGACAGACTTGAAGAGGGGATCAATCCACCAACATAGAGAGGCCACTGGCAATAATATTTACAGAATCATGGATAACAGAAGTCATGGGATAAGAGGGAAGGTCCTCTCCTGGACTGGTAACTGGTTAAAAGATAGGAAACAAAAGGTAAGAATAAATGGTCAGTTTTCAGAATGGAAAGCGGTAAACAAGGGTGTCCCCCAGTGGTCTTTACTGAGACCAGTTCTGTTCAACATATTAACAAATGATCTGGAAAAAGGGGTAAAACAGTGAAGTGGCAAAATTTGCAGATGATACAAAACTACTCAAGATAGTTAAGTCCCAGGCAGACTGCGAAGAGCAACAAAAGAATCTCTCAAAACTGGGCAACAAAATGGCAGATGAAATTCAATGCTGATAAATGCAAATTAATGCACATTGAAAAACATAATCCCAATTATACATATAAAATGAGGGGGTCTAAATTAGCTGTTACCACTCAAGAGAGATCTCAGAGCCATTGTGGATAGTTCCCTGAAAACGTCCAATCAATGCACAGCAGCAGTCAAAAAAGCGAACAGAATGCTGGGAATAATTAAGAAAGGGATAGATAATAGTACAGAAAATATCATATTGCCTCTATATAAGTCCATGGTATGCCTACAGCTTGAATACTGTGTGCAGACGTGGTCGCTCCATCTCAAAAAAGAAATATTAGAATTGGAAAAGGTTCAGAAAAGGGCAACAAAAATTATTAGGGGTATGGAATAGCTTCCGTATGAGGAGAGAATAAGACTGGAACTTTTCAGCTTGGAAAAGAGACGACCAAGAGGGAGATATGACTGAGTTATATAAAGTCATGACTGGTGTGGAGAAAGTAAATAAGGAAGCGTTATTTACTCCTTCTCATAACAAAAGAACTAGGGGTCACCAAATGAAATTAATAGGCAGCAGGTTTAAAACAAACAAAAGGAAGTATTTCTTCACACAATGCACAGTCAACCTGTGGAACTCTTTGCCAGAGGATGTTGTGAAGGCCAAGACTACCAATAGGGTTCAGAATAGGGTTCAGGTGACAGGGAATGGATCACTTGATGATTACCTGTTCTGTTCATTCGCTCTGGAGCACCTGGCATTGGCCACTGTCGAAAGACAGGATACTGGGCTAGACGGACCTTTAGTCTGACCCAGTATGGCCGTTCTTATGTCCCGGAAGCCTGGAGAAGGGTTAACATAGAGCCCATCTTTAAAAGGAGGAGCACGGGAAGACCAGCCAGCCTGACTTTGATACCTGGGAAGCTATTAGAGCAATGATTCCCAAACTGTGGGCTGGGACCCCAACATGGTTCACAACCCCAAATGGGGTCGCCAAGGCTGGAGTTAGACATGCCTGGTCCCGAAGCCTGAACCCCACCGCCCACAGCCGAAGCCAAAGCCCAAGGGCTTCAGCCCTGGGTGCCGGGGCTCAGGTTACAGGCCCCCAGCATAGGGCTGAAGCCCATGGGCTTTGGCTGTGGCCATTCCCACCTGGAGCAGCAGGGCTTGGGCAGGCTTAGGTTTTGGTCCTCCTTCCCAGGGCTATGTAGTGATTTTTGTTGTCGGGGGGGGGGGGGTCACACTGCAATGAAATTTGAGAACCCCTGTACTAGCGCAATGTATAAAACATTCAATTTGCAAATATCTGGAGATGAAGGGGTATTCACTAGCAGACAGCATGGATTTACTAAGAATAAATCACGTTAAACCAACTTGATTTCCTTCTCTGACAGGGTAACTGGTTTGGTGGATAGAAGGAATCAGAGAATCTTAAGACTGGAAGGGACGTCAATAGGTCATCTAGCCCAATCCCTTGCACTCGTGGCAGGACTAAGCATGATCTAGATCATTTGCAATGGGTGTCTGTCTAAACTGCTCTTTAAAAATCTCCAATAATGGAAATTTCACAACCTCCCTGATCAAATTTAGTCCAGCGCTTAACCACCCTGACAGTTAGGAAGTTTTTCTTGATGTCCAACCTAAACCGTCCTTGCTGCAATTTAAGCCCATTGCTTCTTGTCTGCTCAGAGGTCAAGGAGAAAAAAAAAATTCTTCCTCCTTCTTGTAACAATCTTTTATGTACTTGAAAACTTATGTCCCCTTTCAGTCTTCTCTTCTCCAGACTAAACAAATCCAATTTTTTCAATCTTCTCTCACAGGTCATGCTGTCTAAACCTTTAATCAATCAATTTTGTTGCTCTTCTCCAGACTTTCTCCAATTTGTTCTCATCTTTGCTGAAATGTGGTGCCCAGAACTGGACACAAATTCTCCAGTTGAGGACTAATCAGCACACAGTAGAGCAGAAGAATTACTTCTCATGTCTTGCTTACAAGCACTCCCACTAATACATCCCAGAATGTTTGCTTTTTTTTTTTTTTTTAAACAGAGTTACACTGTAGACTCATATTTAGCTTGTGATCCATTATGACCCTTAGATCCCTTTCTGCAGTACTCCTTCCTAAGCAGTTACTCTCCATTTTGTATATGTGCAACTGATTGCTCCTTCCTAAGTGGAGTCCTTTGCATTTGTCCTTATTGAATTTCACCCTATTTACTTCATACTATTTCTCCAGTTTATTCCGATCATTTTGAATGTTAATCCTACCCTCCAAAGCACTTGCAACCCCTCCTGGCTGGGTATCATCTGCAAACTTTATGAGTGTACTCCTGTCATAAACAGACAGTTAAGGGTTAATGTCTCTTTACCTGTAAAGGGTTAACAAACAGGGACCCAAACACCTGACCAGAGGACCAATCAGGAAACAAGATACTTTCAAATCTGGGTGGAGGGAAGCCTTTTGTTTGTGGGTTTTGGGTTTGTGCGTTGTTCTCTTGGGGTCCTGGACGGGACTAGAGGTGCAACCAGGTTTCTGCCAATCTCCCTGCTACAGTCTCTTATCTATTCAGAATAGTTAGTAAGTAAAAAAGGCAGTTATAGTCTTTTAACTTGTTTTTCTTATTTGCAGATGTGTACTTGCTGGAAGTAGCTTAAATTGTGTTTCTGCTGGAGAAAGCTTCTTTCTATTGTCTATAAGCTAAAAAAACCCTGTATATGGACCATCTTGATTACAGAGACAATTTTTATGTTTTTCCTTCTTTATTAAAGTTTTCCTCTTTTTTTCCTAGAATCTAATTGATTTTTTTTTGGTTATCTTTTGTAAGACTCCAGGGAAGGGAGTCTGCATTCACCAGGGAATTGGTGGGAGAAAGGAAAGGGAGGAGGGAAGAAAAACCTGCTTTCTGCGTTTATCTCTGTATCTCTCTCCGGGGAAGAAGGGAGGGGGAAGGGGTGATTCAAGGAGTTGAATCACGGTGGTCTCCTAGTGTACTCAAGGCGGGAAAGAGCTGGGAGGAAGAAAAGGAGGGGGAAGGGAAATGGTTCATTCCCCTTTGTTGTAAGACTCAAGGAATTTGGGTCTTGGGGCCCCCAGGGAAGGTTTTGGGGGAGACCAGAGTCTATCAGGCGCTCTACTCTAAGTCCTGATTGGTGGCAGCGGTACAGGATCTAAGCTGGTAATTAAGCTTAGGGGAATTCATGCTAGTACCCAAATTTTGGACGCTAAGGTCCAGGTTTGGGAATTATACTACAACAACTCCCTATGCCATTGTCTAAATTACTCAAAATACTGAACAGCACCGGATCCGGAACTGATCCCTGCACGATTCCACTCAATATGCCCTTCCAGTTTGACTGTGAAACACTGAGAACTTCTCTCTGGGAGCGGTTTTCCAACCAGTTATGTACCCACCTTATAGTAGCTCCATTTAGGTTGTATTTCCTAGTTTGTTTATGAGAAGGTCATGAGAGATAGTATCAAAAGCCTTACTAAAGTCAAGATATACCAAATCTATCGCTTCCCCCCATCCACAAGGCTTGTTACCCTGACAAAGAAAACTATTAGGTTGGTTTGACACAGTTTGTTCTTGACAAAAGCATGCTGACTGTTACTTATGACATTATCTTCCAAGAGTTAGCAAACTGATTGCTTAATTATTTGCTTCATTATCTTTCCGAGTACTGAAATTAAGATGACTGGTCTGTAATTCCCCCAGTTGTCCTTATTTCCCTTTTTATAGATGGGCACTATATTTGCCCTTTTCCAGTCCTCTGGAATCTTTCCCAACTTCCATGACTTTTCGAAGATAATCACTCATGACTCAGATATCTTCTTGGTCAGCTCCTTGAGTATTCTAGGATGTATTTCATCAGGTCCTGGTGACTTGAAGACATCAAACTTATCTGAGTAATTTTTAAATTGTTCTCTTCCTATTTGAGCCTCTGAGCCTACCTCATTTCCACGGGCATTCACTATGTTAGACATCCAATTGGTACTAACCTTTCATAGACTCACAGACTTAAGGTCAGAAGGGACCATTACGTCATCTAGTCTGACCTCCTGCACAATGCAGGCCACAGAATCTCACCCACCCACTCCTGTAACAAATCCCTAACCTACGTCTGAGTTATTGAAGTCCTCAAATCATTACTATTACTGCAGTTTACAAGGTCATCCAGATCTTCCTGTATGATATCCCAGTCCTTCTCTGCGTCAGCAATACCTCCCAGCTTTGTGTCATCTGCAAACTTTATTAGCACATTCCCACTTTTTGTGCCAAGGTCAGTAATAAAAAGATTAAATAAGATTGGTCCCAAAACCAATCCCTGAGGAACTCCACTAGTAACCTCCCTTCAGCCTGAAAGTTCACCTTTCACTATGACCCACTGTAGTCTCCTCTTTAACCAGTTCCTTATCCATCTTTCAATTTTCATATTGATCCCCATCTTTTCCAATTTAACTAATAATTCCCCATGTGGAACCGTATTAAATGCCTTACTGAAATCAAGGTAAATTAGATCCACTGCGTTTCCTTTGTCTAAAAAATCTGTTATCTTCTCAAAGAAGGAGATCAGGTTGGTTTGGCACGATCTACCTTTTGTAAAACCATGTTGTATTTTGTCCCAAATACCATTGACCTCAATGTCCTTAACTACTTTCTCCTTCAATTTTTTTTCCCCAAGACCTTGCATACTACAGATGTCAAACTAACAGGCCTATAGTTACTCGGATCACCTTTTTTCCCTCTCTTAAAAACAGGAACTATGTTAGCAATTCTCCAATCGTATGGTACAACCCCTGAGTTTACTGATTCACTAAAAATTCTTGCTAATGGACTTGCAATTTCATGTGCCAGTTCCTTTAATATTTTTGGATCAAGATTATCTGGGCCCCCCGAATTCAACAAAAAAGTAATTTAGCACTTCTGCCATTTCCAAAATTTTCTGTTCTCTCTCCCTCTCCCCCATTGACTAACAGGCCTCTCCTCTTCCTGCGTCCTCTTGCATCTAATGTATTTATAGAATGTTTTCTTGTTACCCTTTATGTCTCCAGCTAGTTTAATCTTGTTCTGTGCCTCGGTCTTTCTAATTCTGTCCCTACATCAGTGGTTCCCAAACTTGTTCCACCGTTTGTGCGGGGAAAGCCCCTGGTGGGCCGGGCCGGTTTGTTTACCTGCCGCGTCCGCAGGTTCAGCTGATGGCAGATTCCAGTGGCCACAGTTCACTGCTCCAGGCCAATGGGAGCTGCTGGAAGCAGTGGCCAGTACATCCCTCGGCCCACACAAGGGCGGAACAAGTTGGGGAACCACTGCCTTACATATATGTGTTACTTGTTTATATTCCTCCTTTGTAATCTGATGTAGTTTCCAGCAGCAGGAGAGGTAAGTTGTATACAAGATTCTCCACCCAAAAGAGAAAGGCGTCCCTCAGAGCACAGCACTCCAAACCTCTCCTTGAGCAGAATATTGTACTGACTGCAGTGGCGAAGAGATCTGTTTCTGGAAATCCCCAGTTACGAAATATCTGTCTCAGTATGGATTTCTCTGTGTTTCCACTCAGTGAAGTGCCTGTTGAAACAGTCAGCTATGGTGTTTTAATTGTATTTAATTTTAGGTTGCATTAACTGAGGAATAGCACGCAAGTCATGGGAGGTAATAGTTTTAATTGAGTAGGAAGACTAATCACAGCAGGATATCATGGGCTGTTCAGCAGTTCCATAATTTCATAGCCTCTGTGGAAAGGGGCATTTCAGTCCCCACTGGTGATTTATGCGGTACATACTAGCCCTACTGTCTCTCATTATGTGGGCACATTGTCCTTTTATCATGGGTAGGAAGCGCAGACAGGTGTATCTGATAGCTCTGAGCTCCAGAACATGGATGTGCAAAGAGGACTTTCGGGCAGTCCATCTGTCCTAGTTATTCCTGGCAATGAGCTCCAAGGACAGACGCGTCAGGAACTACTGCAAGAGCAAGTGGACGATAGTTGAATAGGACCCCCAAACACACTTTGCCTCGATTCTTCCAACACTCACAGGAAACTAGAATATGACAGGGGATCGAGAACAACTGTTTTGACTGTCTTTGTTGGGTGTGTATAAATTGACTTGAACCTGACTTGGAAGCAACGCAGATGCAGTCAAGAATGAAACATGACAAAGGTGCACACTGCCATACGCCCAAGAAGTTGCAGACATGATCTAGCAGTGACTTGAGGACTGATTTGAACCTGTGTGATTTCGGTGCAACGAGACTCATCTGGCAGATACAGATCACAGTGCCAATCAGATCTAGAAGGAGTAGGTTTGGGTGAGTGATAAATCTTACATCTTTTTGGCATATTCTCTGGAATGTGACCAGAGAGAAGCACCATCTGAAGATCTTTGCTCCTTCCTACTTCAGACAGGACTGAAGAGAAGACTCAGCTTGTTTTCAAGAAGTATGAGGTCTCCTACAGTAAGGGGGAACAGGGGCACAACAGAAAAAGTTTGAGGACCACTGCTATAGTAGATCCTGGGACTGAACTCAAACTGCTAATCCAAGTTAAAATCCAAAATGCCTTGTCTTCACTGCTTTTTTAACTCACTTTAAGAACAAATCTTTTTTGCAACAAAGATATCCTGAGAAATCAGAGGTGGTGGTGGGAGGGGTTTTTTTGGCTTGTTTGGAGTTTACACAAAGAGCTGCTAAATAAGACGGTTACTCACCTTTGTAACTGTTGTTCTTCGAGATGTGTTGCTCATATCCATTCCAATTAGTCCGAAGATTTTTACCCTAGCAACACTCGGTGAGTCGGCTGGGTCGCCCCCTGGAGTGGCGCCGCTACAGTGCCGGATATATACCGCTGCCGACCCAACGGCCTTTCAGTTCCTTTCAGTTCCTTCTTGCCGGCTACTCTGACAATGGGGAAGGAAGGCGGGTTTGGAATGGATATGAACAACACATCTCAAAGAACAACAGTTACAAAGGTGAGTAACCATCTTTTCTTCTTCGAGTGCTTGCTCATATCGATTTCAATTAGGTGATTCCCAAGCCTTACCGAGGCGGTGGGGTCGGAATGAGACGTTGCAGAATGCAAAACTGCTGAGCCAAAGGCTGCATCGTCTCTGGACTGCTGAACAAATGCGTAATGTGAGGCAAAGGTGTGAATCGATGACCAGGTAGCAGCGTGACATATTTCCTGGATGGGGACATAGGCCAGGAAAGCGACAGGTGAGGCTTGCGCCCGAGTAGAATAGGCGGTGAGATGGCTAGCCGGAATGTGAGCCAATTCATAGCATGCTCGGATGCACGATGTCGCCCAAGATGAAATTCGTTGGGAAGAGACCGGCATGCCTTTCATCCGGTCTGCCACCGCTACAAAGAGCTGAGGCGAACGTCGGAAGGGTTTGGTTCTCTCGATATAAAAGGCAAGAGCCCTGCGGACATCCAAGGTATGTAGTTGTTGTTCCCAACGCGATGAGTGCGGCTTCAGGAAAAAGACTGGGAGAAAGATGTCTTGATTGACATGAAAAGCAGACACCACCTTAGTAAGGAAAGAGGGGTGTGGTCGCAGCTGTACCGTGTCCTTGTGGAATACCGTATGTGGGAGATCCACTATCAAAGCCCGAAGCTCCAATACTCGTCTTGCCGAGGTGATAGCAATGAGGAAGGCTGTCTTCTAGGAGAGGTACAGCGGGGAGCAGGTGGCCAGAGGCTCAAAAGGGGCACCCATAAGCTTGGCTAGCTCCACGTTTAGATCCCAGATAGGGGTCGGGCGTCTGACTTGAGGGTACAACTGCTCCAATCCCTTAAGGAACCTGGAAACTATAGGGTGAGAAAAGATTGAACTGCCACTTTCCCCCAGGTGGAAGGCGGAAATAGCTGCCAGATGCACTTTTATAGAAGAGACCGCCAGGCCCTGCTCTTTCAGGGACTATAGGTAATCCAGGACAGTAGGGACAGATACCTGTCCAGGGACTAAGTTATTCTGAGAGCACCAGTAGGAGAAACGCTTCCATTTGGCGAGATACATCGTCCTCGTGAAGGCTTCCCACTGCCCAAGAGCACCTGTTGTACCGAGGCAGAGCAACGCAACTCAGACTGGCTCAGCCACACAGCAGTCATGCTGTGAGATGAAGGGATTGCAGGTCCAGATAGTGAAGCCTGCCGAAGTCCTGTGTTATGAGGTCCGGCCAGAGTGGCAGGGGGATCAGGTCTGCCACTGAGAGGTTGAACAACAGGGTGTACCAATGCTGCCTCGACCATGCTGGAGCAATGAGGATCAGGTGGGCTCTGTCCCTGCGGAGCTTGAGTAGGACTCTGTGGACGAGTGGAAACGGTGGGAAGGCATAAAGTAGGTGCCTCTTCCATGGGATCAGGAATGCATCTGAGAGGGAGCCTGGGGAGCGTCCTTGGAAGGAGCAAAACACTTGGCATTTCCTGTTCTCTCCGGAGGCAAAGAGGTCTATGTGGGGAAAGCCCCACCTCCGGAAAACAGAATGGATAACGTCCGGACTAATCAACCACTCGTGAGACAGGAAGGATCTGCTGAGGTGATCTGCCAGAGTGTTCTGAACCCCTGGGAGAAAAGACACTACCAAATCGATAGAGTGGGCTATGCAAAAGTCCCAGAGGCGGATGGCTTCTTGACAAAGGAGGGAGGAGCGTGCTCTGCCCTGCTTGTTTATGTAAAACATGGCTGTTGTGTTGTCCGTGAATACTGATACACAATGGCCTTGTAGATGGTCCCGAAACACCTGGCATGCTAGACGGACTGCTCTCAGCTCCCTCACGTTGATGTGCAGCTCTTGGGGCAACCAGAGGTCTTGAGTGTGAAGGTTCGCGAGGTGGGCACCCCAATCCAGAGACAACGCATCTGTGGTTAGGGCCACCAAGGGTTGCGGTGGGTGGAATGGCATCCCTGCGCAGACCAGAGAGGGGTCTAACCACCAAGTGAGGGAGTCGAGAACCTTCCTGGGTATAGTGAGCACTGAATCCAGACTGTCTCTGTGTGGACAGTATATTGAAGCAAGCCAGGTTTGGAAGGGATGGAGACGTAGCCTCGTGTACTTGGTCACGAAGGTGCAGGAGGCCATGTGACCTACTAGGCCGAGGCAAGTGCGCACCGACGTTGTCGGAAAAGGATTGACGACTTCGAATTATCGAAGTCATTGTTTGAAAACGCGACTGGGGGAGGCAGGCAGGCTCTGGCCAGATTGGAGTCCAGAACAGCTCCGATGAAGTCTTTTCCCTGCGCGGGTGTCAGAGTAGACTTTTCTGAGTTGATCATGAGGCCTAGGCTCCCAAAGAGGTCTCTGACGATGCACAGGTGCTGCGATACTTGTGACTGGGAAGTCCCTCGAATGAGCCAATCGTCGAGATACGGGTAGACGTGTAATCGACGACGCCAGAGGGAGGTGGCTACTACAGCCATGCATTTCATGAAGACCCTTGGAGCTGTAGAAAGGCCAAAGGGAAGTACCGTGAACTGAAAGTGTTGGCGGTTGACCATAAAACGGAGGTACTGTTTGTGTGGTGGATAAATGGCAATGTGGAAATAAGCATCCTTCATATCGAGGGTGGCATACCAGTCTCCCGGATCCAGGGATGGGATGATGGTCCCCAGGGATACCACGCGGAACTTCAGCTTTATCAGGAATTTGTTGAGTTCCCGCAGGTCTAGGATCAGTCGTAGACCTCCCTTTGCCTTGGGGATTTAGAAGTAGCGGGACTAGAACCCCTTGCCCCTCATATCTTTGGGCACCTCCTCTATGACTCCCAGTTTTCGGAGCGTCTGGACCTCTTGTAAGAGGAATTGCTTGTGAGAGGGGTCCCTGAAGAGGGACGGCTAGGGAGGGTGGGTGGGGGGGTTGAAACAAACTGGAGGTGGTATCCCATTTCCACCGTGCGGAGGACCCAACAATCTGAGGTTAGCTGGGACCAGGCAGGGAGGAAATGGGAGAGGCGGTTGAAAAAGGAGGGAGAAGGATCAAAAGTTTTGCTTGGGCCCCGTTGGTGGTTTAGGAGGCACTTGACTTTGGGTTCCTTGAGGGCCAGACTGCCTCCACCGATTCCTCCTGCCACGCCTTCTGGTAGCGTCCAGATGCGGCCTAGTCTGGTTGTAAGGGCAGTGTGGCTGGGGCCGGAACGACCTTCGTTGGGTCACTGGTGTGTGCATACCCAGCAAGCGCATTATGACACGATTGTCCTTCAGACTTTGCAACCTGGGGTCGGTTTTGTCTGAGAAAACACCCTGGCCCTCGAAGGGTAAATCCTGAATGATCTGCTGCGATTCAGGGGGAAGGCCTGAAGCCTGGAGCCAGGAGACATGCCTCATCGTCACTCCGGATGCCAGAGTTCTGGCAGCCGAGTCCGCTGCATCCAGAGAGGCCTGGAGGGAGGTTCTTGCTACCTTTTTACCCTCTTCAAGTAGGGCCGTAAACTCTGGACGGGACTCCTGGGGAAGAAAATCCGTAAACTTCCCCATGGACACCCACATATTAAAGTTATACCAACTTAGGAGGGCTTGTTGGTTTGCCACCCTAAGTTGGAGGCTCCCAGCCGAGTATATTTTGCGTCCTAGGAGGTCCATGCGTCTAGTCTCCTTCGCCTTAGGAGCTGATGCTTGCTGGCCATGACACTCCAGTTTGTTCACTGATTGGACAACCAGAAAGCAGGGAGGTGGGTGGGTGTAGAGATATTCGCATCCCTTTGGGGGGATCACATATTTCCTCTCTACTCCTTGTAGGTGAAATTGAAGCTGGGGATTGCCAAATGGTGTCCGCATTGGCTTGTATAGTGCGGATGAATGGGAGAGCCATTCTAGTAGATGCATCAGCCGATAAGGTGTCCACGACCGGGTCCTCTATTTCAGTGACTTCCTCCATCTGCAAGTTCATATTCTGAGCCACCCGCTTCAAGAGGTCTTGATAGGCCCTGAGATCGATTGGGAGGGCCTGAGGAGGATGTTCCTGCTACCGCCTCATCAGGTGAGGAGGAGGAGGAGAGGCCCGGGACGAACGGGTCCTGAGGTGGGTCGTGTACTTGAGGGGTGTCATCTGCATCAGGTGGAACCTCGGTGACTGCAGATGGAATTGGAGCCTCGTCCATGCCCATAGAGGGAGGGCGGCTCACTGTCGCCTCTGGTACCCGGTGTTCTGATGGGGCCAGCCATTGAGCCACTGATGGGGCACCTTGGGCCTGGTGGTATGCCCATGGTGTCCAGAAGAACCAGTGATGAGGCCCTTGTTCATGGCTTTGTCTCTCCGGATACTGGCTGAGGACGTCAGAGTCACACTCCTGATGGTAGGCTGCACTGCCAGCCTGAGACGATACTGATGTGTGTCTCGAAGGCCACAGTGGTGCCGAGAGACCCTGGGAGGGCGCCACTGTTCTTGACGCTCGATCCCGGGGCGGTACCAGCGAGCAGTACTGGGAGCTATGCCGGTACCGCGAGAGAGACCAGGACCTTCTACTGTACCGGTGCCGGGAGGTCAACCAGGATATCGAGTCCCTTCGTCAGGAGCGACTGCAGGATACACGGTACCGAGACTGGTGCCGAGAGCCAGATCGGTACCAGGAGTATCTGTCCAGTGAACAAGATGTTGAATGTCGCCACAAGTGCGACTGGTACCGCAATGGAGAGCGGTGCCGGGACTACGAATGGCGCCAGGAGTGAGAATGACGTGATCAAGAGCGTCTGCAAAACCGTGATCTGGAATGACATCTCTCTGGTGGACCGACGGAAGGAGGCCTTACGAGGGCCAGCTTGCCGATGGTTTGAACAACCCACACCGGCAGTTGAGGACATATCGGCTCCGTCATAGCAATGAGCTCCCTTGCCGTAGAGAAGGTCTCTGGCGTAGAAGGGAGAGCAAGCTCAACCACAGCAGGAGCCGGGGAGCTGTCTGGCACCGGACTCAATGGCCCTTGTGGGACCAGAATTGACAGTGCCGCGTTAGGTGGACCTGCAATCTGCGGTGCCGGCGTCGATGGTGCCGCAGCGGATGACAGTGCCCGACAAACCATTTTAGACGAGCGCTCCTTCTGCGAGGCTGGAGTCGGAGCACTATGTCGTTTCCCAGTCGGGGAAAGGGAGCAGTGCCGAGGAGTCGGTGCCAGGACTACTTCTCGGTACCGGAGTGATCCAGTGCCAAAGGGGCGCTCCTTACCGAGACAGTCTGTTGGGCACTCGGTACCGATGTTGCAGGACTAAGTGCTGACTCCATGAGGAGCTGCTCCAATTGAAAGTCCCGCTCCTCCTTCGTCCTTGGTTTAAATGGTTTGCAAATGCGGCACTTGTCAACAAGATGGAATTCCCCTAGGCACTTGAGGCAGGAGTCGTGGGAATCCCCTATTGGCATTGGCTTTTGGCACGCTGAGCACGGTTTGAATCCCGGTTCCTTGGGCATGGGCCTGCCCCAGAGTGGAGGAAAGGGGCTAATCCCTTCAACTATATACACTAACTATGAATAGAAGTACTAACACTAACTATAACTACAAAAACTCAAACTATAAACACAGTAAAGAGCAAAGAAGCTAGGGATGTGGAGATCAGCAAAGCCGCGCTCCACAGCTCCAACAACCGTCACGGGCGGTAAGAAGGAACTAAAGGGCTGTTGGGTCGGCAGGGGTATATATCCGGCGCTATAGCGGCACCACTCCAGGAAGCAGCCCAGCCGACCCATCGAGTGTTGCTAGGGCAAAAATCTTCCGACAAGTGTGCACGCGGCATGTGCACATCTAATTGGAATCGGTATGAGCAAGCACTCGAAGAAGTAGTATCATTTCACTGTTTTCCCAAGCATAGTCCTGTCGGTCTGCCACCCACCCAACAATAGGGGAGAACAGCTGGGTTTTTTGGGTATGGGGTTTCAAAAGAAGAAAACATTATTCATAAAAGCACAAAAAATGGTAACATTTCTGGGGCAAGGGTGATACCAGACACTACTTTTAATTCTATTTTCCAAAGTTTGACTGGTTCAGCAGGATTGTGCATCTTTGAATACATGGAAAGGCAAAAAAAGATTATCTAACTGCTATATAAAGAGCTTATGACTGTTCCTCATACAAAAAAACTGTATCATTGCCATCACTTTAGGGCTCTCTGTAAGCTTTTTTCTTACTTCCCATTGGACTCACTGACTTAGGCAAGAGACCATTCAAGACTTTTTCTCCCTCCTTTCCTCTTCCCTTCCAAAAAAGTTCATCTAGTTACTCGTTTTCACCACCTCCCCTCTTTTGGAGTACATTCTGGAATGGTGGCAGCTTCAACGCTATCATTTAAAATCTGAGCATCAGACTACAGTACTTAAATTCTAATTATGGTTAAAAAAAGAAAAAGTATAAGTGCGGTATCTACTTGGCATATAGTGGTTGCAATTTTGTGTGCAATTTAAATGCTAGCATCACATTTTGTAACAATTTGTGTTTGGTGGTACAGTAGTTCCGAGTGAGAAGTGAATTAAAAAGCTCTTCCTCAGTGTTGAAATCTGGGTCTAGGATTGGAACAGTGTATAAAGGGCTCAAGGGTGTGTTTAAACATTCCCAGTGGAGTGGGGGGCAGCTATTAACATGGAATATAGATACAAGGAAAACTTCTGGGACAGTTAGAAATGAGTTCTAGAAGCTGTCAGCCTCTGTATTTAGAATACTGGGATACTGACGATTCCTATGATTAATTCCAGCTATTAGAACGAGTAGGGCAATAGGATTTGTCTACACAGTGGGGCAATGCACGCTAAAGGGCATTCTAAAACACAAGAACATGTTGCACACTAACTAGACCACGTAGACCCTGCTGACACATACACAGTTCCATAGTGCATATTAACATAGCACTAATTCAACAGTAACACACACTGTGATGCTGGCAGACCAGGTGCCAGCTCAAGCCAGAGTCCAAGGCCAATTCACTTGTGTATTAGTCTAGATCAAAGTGATTGTTAAATGTATAAGAGTGTATTTGGAGTTTAAACTTCATGAAAACTAATGGAATGTTACTTGCATTGTTTTCAATTATTTATATCCTGTTATAATGTAGTAGCAAACATTTACATTGTGTGTACCCCTTTAATTAAATAACTCATCAAACAAGAAAGAAGCCTTGTGGAATGCAAATGAAGAACTTCAACAGAAAAGCCCTAATTTCAAAGCAAATGGTCATTGTGAGTGATGATCAGAGGTCAAAGACTAAAAATGCATTCCTCACTCTCCATAATCAATGAAAAAGTCCACATGGGTAGTGACACTGTCATTTTGTTTTCTGTGAGAAGCTGTAAGTATGGATTCAAGGAAACATCCTGGATTTCTGGACTATTTGGACTCTTACAGGAAGCGTATCAGATGCAAAGTGGAGATCCCCAGAGACTATCTGGGCACCTTGGCAGATTATTATATCACTGACACCATTTGGAATTACAAACTGTAACTCACCTGTGCATATATTTAACCTGCTTTAATCTCTCAATAACTCATTTCCTTTTCTTAGCTAACAAACCTTTAATTAGTTTACTAAAGAATGGATATCAGTATTGTCTTTGGTGTAATATCTAGAGTACCAACTGATCTGGGGTAAGTGACTGGTCTCTTGGAGCAACCTGATGTGATGTGATTTTTGGTTTAAGTGACCTTGTATCACAAAAAGTCCAGTTTGTCTGGGTGGCAAGATGAACTGGAGAATCTATGCTGTCTGTGACTCCATGGAAGACTGGTATAGAGATTTAGGAGTTTACATTTGTCACTGGCTTGATGAAATATAGTTACAGAACACACCACCAGCTTGGGGTATCTGTCCTGTTTTCTGATAGTCTGCCCTGAAGTATGCTCTCAGAGTTGTGAGTCAATCAAAGCAGCGTGACACATACTAGCGAACTTTCAATGCATACCAGCATGGTCTACACCAGAGGTTCTCAAATGTTCTCAGATGCATTCTGCAGAAGTGTGAGAAAGCAGAGTAGAGAGCGGTGGCTACTGGCCAGGTGCCAACACCCGAAAGCAGTGCTACTGTTACCCCAGAATTTGACATTCCTGAGTATACCCCAGAACTTGACAACACTGCAATCAATCATTTTGTATGTTCAGCCACTGCCAGCTGAAAACCAAATATCACATAGCAAGGAATAATCTTAGGCCTTTGTGGGATAAGGTCAGACAACTGCATATTTGCAGTTTGTTAATCAGAATGGGAGGATGGGATAGAAAGTTATGGAAGAGAGAGAGTGAATAGCGACCTTGGTTTTAGTTGCCCCTGATATATTGTTATGGCAAGAAATACTAGAAATGTCTTGAGATAATGAGCAGTTTGCTGAAATTAGGAGAACTGGTGACAAAGTAGAGGTTATTGTGCTGACCCACTAGGAGTCATGTGATTATGTGCTTGTCAGCTATAAAAGACAGGTAAAAATAAATACCTGGGAACAATCCAAGGGAGCCTTTCTTCGCACAAGGCACTGACATCTAAACTCCCCATCAGCTGGACGAAAAGAGGGCCCCTGGAGGCCCGGCTAGTGATCACTAGAAACCATCTCAGACAATGGGCAACTATATCTGGGGCATCCTAAACCTATTAGGTAGGTGTGTGTGTACTTATCTATATATCTAACAAATAGTTTTAAATAAGAGCATGCTTCCTTGTAGCAATCAATCACTTATCAGATGCACTGATTTATTCCTAGATTAATATTGTTATTGCTAGATTAATATTCTTTAAAACATGATGAGTGTACTGGATACTTTCAAGTATAAAACTGAATTACCTGCAAACTGAGATTCTGAAGTGAGACCCCAAATGACAGGGGATTATCTCGATTGGTGATCTAATAAGAGGAAACAATACAAAAAGAATTACTTAAAATCAGAATACATGAAGAAAAGGAAAAACAGTTTGCAACATGTGAATAATTGCCTGCACAATTATGCAGTCTTATTTTATGTACTTTGAACTCCAAATTTATATATTTACCAAATGCTCCTCTCTCATATTTATTTTGGTATTTTTTTTAGATATACATAAATCAATGCTACTTGATTTATTACACAGCATACATCCTTAGAAAAAACACAAAAACACAGATGAAAACTGCTGGAATGTTAGAAGTTCCCTCATAATGTGGAAAGTAGAAGGAGGGGAAAAGAAACTAACTAGGGGTCATCCACAATAACTGAAAATAATACACAAGAGCCTAATGTTCCATATATACAGAAGTACTTACATCATCTTCATATCGAACATGGATGTTGGAAATTTTCACCTGAAGATTTTTGATGACCTGAGTGACTAATTTTTCTACAAAAGTGTCTTGTTTCTCTTCTTTTCCTTTATCTAAATTGAAGCACAGATGATTACATATATTTTTGTTCAAATTAAGTATAAGAGTTAAATAAAACTGAATGGGAAATCATTTAAATATTATAAATTTTGTAACTGATTAGACTCCAAGAATCAAGAATGGTAGGAGCATAATACTTCCTAACTATAAAAGCCACATGCTGAAGTGATTCCATATACCAGAAGCTGTACTTGCTGCTATAATGCACTGTACTTGTATTAAACACTACCCTTCAGTTTCCTTTCATAATGTTTATATCACTGTCCTCTAGGGCCTCATCCTGCTTAAGTCGTCAGTGATGTAGTAAGGACCAAATTTTTAAAGGTATCTGAAAATGCAGACAGGTATCTAGAGAGGTTTTCAAAATCCTGCTGGGGTTAGGCATCTAGGGGGCCTTTCAAAAGCTGGCAGCATCTATCTACACCTTTAAGTGCCTAAATACCTTTCAAAAATCAAGTCCTAAATATCATCCCTCAACACCCAACAAATTTGCAGTAGAAAATAAAAAGGCACTCTATACGTTGTAGAATTAGCCTTTAGGGAGGCATTGCCACAAAGATACAAGGAGATTCTGTGTTGTTGGAGGCAAAATTAAATTTGCTTCATATGAGAGAAAAAGTGAGTTTGGCAGACAATTGTAAAGAAGGTGAATTGTATCTATTCATGTTTAGTTTTGAAACTTTATGCAGTAGATGTGTCCTGAAAGCCTGATAATGTGACTGAAGTACCAACTATAATAGCTGGACTATCCCTAGTGTCAATATTTATAAGTAATACAGAAACTTTGGAAATAAAGTAAATATTCTGCACAAAAAGGTACAGTAGTGAGTAGCCATCAGTTTTCTCAGCTACTAGTTAAGGGACATTAGTGAATTTACTATATGTTAGTGCACATAACTAAAACATTTTTAAAAATATTGGAAGGGCAGCAACTAATCTGCTAGAATCCATATTCAATTAGTTTAACATCAGGCTGTTTTTGAGTTAAAAGATCTAGCAATGCATACAGCCATATTTGTTTTTCCTCCTTACCCTGGTCAGCTATTTTCTGTTTTGCATTCTCTATTCTTTGTAGTTCCCTTTGCTTTGCTTCTAGGAGCTGTCTGTCTTCCTTTTCAGCATCATATTTTATGCCTACGTAAAGAAGGGAGAGAATGTTAAGACAAGTATATATATATATAAAGTTAAAATTCTGAAAACATCTTTGAGGATAATTTTGATGAAATAAAGAAATATCTCTTTTGAACATATTAAACAGAAAGATTTAATAATACAGTAAAAGAAAATCAAATATGAAAAATATAACTTGGGTCAGGCAACAGCAACTACTGGGAATAAGACTAATTGTATACATCATCTATTACTGTGATTTTTAAAATAGTATTACAATAAAATAAAGCTCAATGATATACAATTTTCCTCTCACTCAACTTACTGGCTGTAGGCACTATAAGCAAATAAACTCCATCCAGAACAGCCTCAACTGGTTGAGTATAAAGGTATTTCCAAGGGATTTGTAGATTAAGTTGACCTACAGTATATAAAAGAAAAGTTATAACAATATGTAATGAAATTTGACTCAAAAGTATGTTAGAAGGTTTAAAAAAAAAACAAAACTAAAATTGCCATAACACCGTCAAATGCATGTTAAGTACTTTTCAAAGCAAACAAAAAAGCAGTCTGTGACAAGTTTACAATCTTCAGATATATTATATTTTTTTTAGAAATAGCAACTAGCAGGGTAAACACATAAGAGTGGGAACAGGATGCAATGAGGAAAGAGAAGGCCAATAGTAACAGGACTGGACATTTTAGATATGCGCACATCTTGCTGGCTCAAAATATTTTTTAAGTATTTATTGTACCCTTTATGGAAAAAGTGCACTTAGGGATAAATTTCAATGAAGAAAAAATAATGGATTGAGATTCAGCACATTTCCTTATAAAATATATGCTTTTTCAATTCAATGATATTATAACAAGTAAGTCTTCTCCCCGGCCCTCAAAAAACCCACTGCCATGCCTAGTCTCTTTTAGGCAGTTTTATTTCTCAAACATAGGCAAAACAGTTCTTCAAGAACACGCAGGGCTATCACTCCCCAGCCTATTTTTCCCCCTTTATATCTCGGCCTCTCACAACCTCTCAGGCTGGGGTGAAGGCAGTGGTCCTTCACAGGAGGAAAGGCAGAGGACATTTGTTGTATGGGTTCCAGTTGTGAAGACAGGGGACTTGAGAGAGCAACTGGTGGCTACAGAATGAGAGCTACAGCTGATTCAGCAAGAAAAAGAGCAGCTGACCAGAGAACATCAAGTCACTCAAGACAGGAAGAAAGAAGTCGCCTGAACCTCATTGTCAGTGAACTTGAGAACTTAAGAATCTCTATGTGCAGACATGCTGAAGCCTCAGCGTGCAGAGAAGATGCCCTTCTCAAAGTCCTGGAGAAGATGATGTTATGAGGACAGTGCTCTGGGAGGGTATGACTGTAATGTTGGCTTTAAGGACTGTGCGGTATTTGGGGAATATTGATGTGTATGAATTTGTACGTAAGAGTTTATACCAAGTTTTTTGTGTTTTGGTTGGGGGGGAAGGGGCGGGGTGAAAGCAGTCCAGAAGGGCCTCGCACATCAAAAAAAAAACTGCCTGTGAGGAGTTGTTTTTTTTTAAAAGGGGGAGGGAGAAAGAGGTACAGTATGTCACAAGGTGGCTGGCTGCCTGTAACTTAAGTAGGTCCAGTCCCAGTTTCCAGAACAGGTGCTCCCAGTTGCGGCCAATTAAGGGAGCAATGTTGCATCCAGGGCTATGAAGGGTCAGAGACAGGCCCAGTGAGGGTGAACTGGCTGAGAGAGAGCCGGGAAGCTGCAGGAAGCAGAAGCAGCAGGACTGCCAGAGTCCCCTGGGAGGAGAGACAGTGACAGTCTGAAATGCAAAGGGTGAACTGAGGTACTGTTTTGTTTGTTTGAGTTTGGAAAATAAACCTGCCTAAAGGAAACAGAGCATGACAGTGAGTCCTTAGCAAACTGGGGAGAAGCCCTGCCTTATGACAGTCGCTAATTCCTGCCATGCAACAACCAGTCAATTTCTGTTCTGAGGAAACCTCCCAAAGTCATGCAACATGCTGCTGATGGGAAACCTGCTGAAGTGTTCGCACACTACAGGAGGCAGGAAAGAAAAAAAAAATTTAAATTATGTAGTTGTTGGGGTTTTTTTTTTTTAATATACAGTGTTTTTTATATTTTATACATTCTAAAATATTTGATAACTAGGCAAAACTTCCTTTTATTTTCCATGTTAGCATTCCCCCTTCCAGAGTTAAAATAAGAATGTCTTTTACAGGTATGAAGATATTTATTCCAGAATGCGTGAACTGATTCACATTCACTTACACACTGCAGAGCACCCTTTAGAAAATTAACTGCTTGAAATGCTTGAGGTCAGTTGTAAGAACAGAAAATACATTAGCAGGCTCTTGCTCCATTTATTACAAAGTAGTGAATGCTACAAAAATGCAACTTACCAATATGCCCTGCTTTTACTTTAAATGGTACATCCAGCTGACTCTGCAAAAAGAATATATTTAAAGAAAATATTTAGACCTATTTAAGCAATATATTGAATTTACCTTTATGTTTTCTTCCCATCTCCCCTCTTGGCAAAATTACACTACTATTCACTTAGCTCCAAACACAAAACATAAATTGAGAGCATATATTCTTTAATATCTTAGTATAGGAGTCTTTTCCAGATGTCTAACCATATTAAATGTCAACCATATTAGATTGAACATGTTTATTAGATCACGTTTAGGAGGAACGTGACATTTACTCTTCTTCAGACCGTTAAAACATTAGAGGCAGAATGTAAAAAGTTTGTAGTAGTTTTTTTGCTGCACTGGAATGCAACACTACCAGAATAGGAATATGTATCTGTGCTTACTTGAAAGTTTCCCTTCAAGTGATAAGGCCTACAAATTAGAATACGTAGGTCAGTCTGCTTGGAGCTTTAGAGCAGAACCAGCCCTGTCAGTCACTAGCAGCAAGGAAATACTCGGTCCTTTGATGTTTCCACAGAGTATTTGCTTGGTGTTTCCATGTGTACGGCCTGGTCTATACTACGCATTTAAACCGATTTTAGCAGCGTTAAACCAATTTAATGCTGCACCCGTCCACACAACGAGGCCCTTTATATCTATATAAAAGGGCTCTTTAAACCGGTTTCTGTACTCCTCCCCGATGAGAGGAGTAGCGCTGAAATTTGTATTACCATATCGGATTAGGGTTAGTGTGGCCACAAATCGACGGTATTGGCCTCCGGACGGTATCCCACAGTGCACCATTGTGACTGCTCTGGACAGCAATCCGAACTCGGATGCACTGGCCAGGTAAACAGGAAAAGCCCCGCGAACTTTTGAATTTCATTTCCTGTTTGCCCAGTGTGGAGCTCTGATCAGCATGGGTAGCGATGCAGTCCCAAATCCAAAAAGAGCTCCAGCATGGGCCATACGGGAGATACTGGATTTGATCACTGTATGGGGAGACAAATCTGTTCTATCACAGCTCCATTACAGAAGACGAAATGAGAAAGCATTTGAAAAAATCTCCAGGATATGATAGACAGAGGCCACAGCACAGTGCTGTGTGACAAGCGTAACAAAAAGCCAAAGAATCAAATGGATGCTCATGGAGGGAGGGAAGGGGGACTGAGGACTCCAGCTATTCCACAGCCCCTACAGTCTCTGAAAAGCATTTGCATTCTTGGCTGAGCTCCCAGTGCCTGTAGGGTCAAACACATTGTCCGGGGTGGTTCAGGGTATATGTCGTCAATTTACACCCCCCCCCCATCATGAAAGAACAGGGAAAAAAATCGTTTCTTGACTTTTTTATATGTCATCCTATGTCTACTGCATGCTGTTGGTAGACGCAGTGCTGCGGCAATGAATAGCAGCATCCTCTCCCCTCCCCTCCCCTCTGGCAGACGGTACAATATGACTGCTATCCATCGTCATCATCAGCCTGTGAGTGCTCCTGGCTGGCCTCAGGTGAGGTCGGCTGGAGGCGCCTGGGTAAAAATAGGAATAACTCCCGGTCATTCCCCGTAGATGGCACAGAACGACTGGTAATCGTCCTCATCATAGCAACTGGGGGCTGAGTTCCATCAGCCCCCCCCCCCTCCCTTTCATGTCTAAAGAAAAGATTCTGTACTGCCTGGACTATCATAGCAGCTGGAGGCTGCCTCCGCCTCATTTTATCTCACTAAAAAGTCAGTGTTCCTTATTCCTGCATTCTTTATGACTTCATCACACAAATGGGGGACACTGCCATGGTAGCCCAGAAAGGTTGGGGGAGAAGGGAATGAACGGGTGGGGTTGTTGCAGGGGCACCCCCTAGAATGGCATGCAGCTCCTCATTTCTGCGGGATCTGACACGGAGCGGTTGTGCTCTCTGGTTCCCTGATACACTGGTTCTCTAGTACACTTGCCCCATATTCTAGGCAGGACTGACTCTATTTTTAGATAAACCATAAAGGAGGGATTGACTCGGGGAGTCATTCCCATTTTTGTCTTTGCGCCCCCGGCCGACCTCAGCTAAGGCCAGTCAGGAGCACCCATGACAGCAGCAGACGGTACAGAAGGACTGATAACCATCTCTGCTACCCTGCAATGGCAAATGAATGCTGCTGTGTAGCACTGCAGTACTGCCTCTGTCAGCGGCATCCAGTACACATACGGTGACAGTGACAAAAGGCAAAACAGGCTCCATGGTTGCCATGCTATGGCCTCTGCCAGGGCAATCCAGGGAAAAAGGGCGTGAAATGATTGTCTGCCGTTGCTTTCACGGAGGAAGGAATGAGTGACGACATTTACCCAGAATCACCCGCGAAGCTGTTTTTGCACCATCATGCATTGGGATCTCAACCCAGAATTCCAATGGGCGGGGGAGACTGCAGGAACTATGGGGTAGCTACGGGATAGCTACCTACAGTGCAACGCTCCAGAAAACGACGCTAGCCTCGGTACATGGACGCACACCGCCGAATTAATGTGCTCAGTGTGGCCACGTGTACTCGACTTTATACAATCTGTTTTACAAAACCGGTTTATGTAAAATCGGAATAATCCCGTAGTGTAGACATACCCTAAATATACTGACAAGGAGTGAGAGTATTTCTGGATATAGGTTCCACTCTGCTTAACCCAATTTCTGCCATGTAAGTTATGATGTTCATCTCTCCATTGATGGGCAGTCCCCACAGTGGTAGGAAAGTATGCTCTTCCCAGAACAGAAGTTGATTTTTTCTCTGGAATAGCATTGATCATGTTTATTCCTAATTTATTTATAAACGCCCTAGCCTGTCATGACTGTCATGACCAGAGCAAGTCTGTTGGAAGAAAGAGTACTCCAAGACCTTAGTGAATCTTTTGTGTTCCAGCTGGTGGGTATTATGATTTTTTCTTCTGATACCTATTTCCTGGACTGAACTGGGACCTGAAAAGCTCCCTCTATTAACCCCAGCTGGCAACTACCATAAGGATTACTTTGCCTAGTTTATTAATTAATCCCTCCAACAAAATCTGGTTCTCTGCACTCACCAATTGAGGGAGCTGAGAATATTCCCTGAACCCTGTCAACAGATGTGACAGGATAAGATATTGAAGACTTCTGCCGGCTGTTCCACTAGCTCAGTGGTCCCCAACCTTTTCATCTGGCAGGCACCAGATGAAGGACCATGGCGGCGGTCGAGCATCTGCCAAAATGCCACCAAATTTCGACGGCGACGCCTCTCAATGACGCCGCTTGTCAGCGGCAAGGGAAGTCATCGAGAGGCATCACTGCCGAAATGCCATCGAAATTCAGCAGCATTTCGGTGGATGCTCAACCGCCGACCAAGACGCGGGCGCATTTAGATGCACCCGCAGGCGGGCACCGTGTTGGGGACCCCTGCACTAGCTGGTCAATATATCTCTGTTCTCTTCATGTGTCAAGCCAAGAGCATAAAAGGATGTGTCCACCACTGTCCTCTCTGTACCTTCGCATCACCGCATACAATGTCCAAAGTACTGAGGAAGGTGGGAGGGTCATGTAAAGTATGTGAGCAACACATCTCAAAGAACAACAGTTACTGTACAGGTAAGTAACTATTTCTCCTTCAAGGGATTGTGCATGTATGTATTCCACTGTAGGTGACTCATCAGCAATTACCTTACAGGTCCTTGGCCCTTGGATCACTTGAACAGACTAAACACCAGCTTCCCAGAGCTGGCATAGCATCTTCAGGCTTGAGTGACAGCATTATGTCTGGAAAAAGTTTGTACAGACTACCATGTTGCTGGTTTGCAGATATTCACAATAGGGATGTTGTCTGAAGGCTGCACTACCACCATCTGCTCCATGGAAGGAGAGACGCCTGAAATTCCTATTTAGCGGCATGAAGCAAGGCTGTCTCGAGCCCCTTCATTTTCAACTTAGCCATGGAGTCGCTCATTCGAGTAATCTCCAGCGGTCTGACAAGATCTCTTTCTAAGCACAGACAAAATGAGATAGTTGTCTCCCAAAGGAGACATGGTCAGTATTGAGCATGATCAAGCAGTCAAAAAGGACTACTTGGAGGTTGAGGCTGTCTGGTTAAAAGAACCTCTAGACCAGTAGTCTCCAAACTTTTTTGATAACGCACCCCATCAGTAAAAAAATTTTGAGCACATACCCCCTGCTGCACCAGCTCTAACATTTTTGCCAAAGCACACCCCACTTTGGAGACCACTGCTCTAGACAACATTGGCTGGCAACAATGGAGAGGTCTAGACCTCCTCTTGGTAGAATCGTCTGATCTCTGCTGGATCAAGGATCTATAACAAAGGTGAGGTCTAAAGTGCTCCTTTTTCATTGGCGTGCAAACTCCTAGTGAACAGAGTTTTTCACAGGAGTCCTTTACAGTGCACACAGCACTGTCTGACTTTTGAGGGGAAGAAAGCTTGGATCCTACAAAGAGCAAATCTTCTATCATATTTTGCAGCCACTTCAGCTGACCTGAAGCTTGCAGCCACAAACACCACTTCCTGGAGATGGTGTGTGTATTGGACACACTTATATATTTCACTTTATGTGTGTGTGCACCCAATGCACTTGAAGGAAAACTGAGAAGAACTTCAGGGAGCAGGTCATTCCCCTACTACCAGTGATTCACAGGTCTGGTTCTACTTCCAACTGGAATAACTGCTAGTTGAAGTACCTATTGTATTAGATCTGTGGGCCATGGCACAATGAAGAATGAATCAGATCATTTTTTTTTGTTTGTTTTAAAGAAAGTCAGATACTGAGCTCATAAAGGAAAATTTAACTTGTCAATCTGCTTCTTTGATGAAAGTCACCTGAGGGATATCAGTCCTGGATTTTAGCTCTTCTGCATTAACTTAGATGGAATATAGGTGCCTAGATTGTCAAAGGCGTTAAATAAGATCTGGGGTTTGGTTTACAGAGATCTCAGCCTGCTTAATACCATGGAAAACGCACCATTAGAAATCCTCTTACGCTTTTATTAAAGATAAAGATAAAGAAAAAAAAGGAAAAACAATTAAAGCAGTTGAAATGTAAAATATTAAGTAAGGCTTTCAGCTTAACAGCATCCCTTGTTCCCTTTCCCTTTAGCGGGAGACAGTTATCAGAAGAGGAAAAAACCCTTTTTTGACAGTCTCTTAGACACCATCTAAGATGGTAATAACTGTCCTTTCTGGGGAAAAAGAGCAATTAGTTGAGAGAGGCTGCTGCTGCTAAGGTCTGATCCAGTTTCCTCTCAGGTGGTCTTCTGTATTCAGCTGGACCCAGTAGAAGTGGTGATGTCTTCTGGGTCCCCTCTCTGGCCTAGTCTGGTCAGGACATCTCTCTGGGTGACCAAGGCCTGGAGTCCAAGTAGACAGTGGAAAGAGTGGCCATGAAGGTGACATTTGTTCCAGGAGCCATTTTTTCTCCCAAAAACTCTAAAGACCCCCCAAAGGGAATACTGGGTGGAACAGCCAATCCCCTCATTATATTGTCCACCAATCAGGCCTAGTTTCCAACATACTAATTCTGGTTCCACACTCTTTCCTTATTTACCAAGCATGATCTTAACACAGCCCTTGAGTTATATCTGTACGCCTTTTTGTTTGGACTAATTCAGTCTCTCTCCCTTTCATATTTTTTTCTATTATAGGTTATTGTGACATCTTAAGAACTTTCACATTCTTTTTACAGTTGAGTAAATCTGTAGCCCAATTATCACAATAAGCCCTTAGTGCAAGGCTATTAGAAATTCCTTAGGTTTTAAGATTTTTTTTTTTTAAAACTAGCCAGATTCGCTGAAAGGCAGGGTTACAGAAATAAAAACGTTATCCAATAAGGCATCATTGGGTGAAGGGCTGAAGCAACAGCCAACGAGGCACAGTTTCCCATAGCAAGTTCCTTCATAGATGTATCTCAAGAAGAAACTGACTAATATTCAGAGGGCAATATTTACAGTCTGCAGGAAGTCTGGATCAAGTTCTCTCTCACCACCACTGTTTTGAGAGATTCAAAAAGTATTTTAAAAAAAACAGAAGTTCCACCAGTTTCTTCCTAAAGTGCAGAACATCAGGAGCAACTATTCAGTGCAAAATATTTCTTGACATAAATGCCAACTGTATAGTTTAATACTTTATAATATTTCACATTATACTCAAAATGCTTATTTTTTGAAAATTAAGACTATGGGACTCAGTTAAATTAACACAGTTTTCATGCAACAAAAATCTATTCTGTCACGCTTGGGAGAAAATTTAAAACGTTATTTATTGTGACACAAGTTGAAAGCGCTGGAAAATAAGCCCAACGCCTTCAAACAAATTCCAACATTCCTGGAACAGGGTGATGCTAAGTGAAATAACCCTCTGAGTATATTGCCAAAATTATTTGAGTAATTCCTGGATTAAAATTTTTGACCATGTATTGTCCATACAAAAGGTCTCATTTTTCTCACTCTAACCTTCTGAGACATGCTTAGGGAAATCTAAGACTTTGGGCTGTTTTTAAATTTTCTGCTGTGATTGTGCAAAACTTTAAATTAAAAAAAGGTTTCTATGACATGAACATGTTTTAATATTTCCTGATGTGCTCAGGAGATTCTATTCTCTATATTTTAATATTAATCTCAAATAGTGTTTTACTAGATCAGGGGTAGACAACCTATTGCACAGGTGCCGAAGGCGGCACGCAAGCTGATTTTCAATGGCACTCACACTGCCTGGGTCCTGGCCACCAGTCTGAGGGGCTCTGCATTTTAATTTAATTTTAAATGAAGCTTCTTAATCATTTTAAAAACCTTATTTACTTTACATACAACAGTAGTTTAGTTATATATCACAGACTTATAGAAAGAGACCTTCTAAAAACGTTAAAAATGTATTACTAGCACGCGAAAACTTAAATTAGAATGAATAAATGAAGACTCGGCACACTACTTCCAAAAGGTTGCCAACCTCTGTACTAGATTATGTGCTTGACAAACTGTGTTCTATCCAGCAAAGCTTTATTATTTATAAAGCTAAAAATATATTTTTAGATCGGACTTGTAACTATCATTCAAGCTTCCTCATGAAATTTTTTTCAAATGGCGTCTCAAATAATAGTAACAGAGCAGTCCATAAAAATGAAAGAACAAAGAACTTTTGAAGGTTTTTCAGAAGACCAAAGCAATTCATTTCTTGAGCTGAAAGATGTCTGCTTACTATTCTAGCTAAAAATCAACCAACTTAATCCTTATATGTCACTTTAAAAGTGTAATATACTATACAAACAACTATTTTCACAACAGTGGTAACATTTTCTCATTTTTGCTTGCTTTGAACTTACCAGTGCATTTTCCTTTATTTCAAGATTCTTAAGTGCTACAGCTCCTAAAGGGAAAAATTAAAAGGGTTAAAAGCTGTCTCAAAGCAGGTCTAGAATCAATGGGGACATGATCAAAAATATTAGCAGCCAGTCTGCAGTCGAACTGCCAATGAGACTAGCACCAGTGCTACAGCAACATCAGAAGATCTTCAGAGATGACTCTAAGTAAACAAGTTTAATGTGTCTTTACTAGCTCCTACTATTTTCACACAAAAGTTCTCTGAGACATGCTTTAAAGTATCAGAATTGCCTACAGAACTAGGTGTTACAAATTTCTATACAGAATATTGTGTGTCACTTGTTAACATACCAGAACGGATATTATTTAAAAAAAAAAAAAAAAAAAAGAAGGACGACTGAGTAAATTATTGGATCCTCTGTTACTGACTGAGGTGGTGACCAACAGGCCACTGAAGAAATGGAAGACTCTCACTGACTTTAGTAGATTTTAGATGATGCCCTAGTATCCAAAAAAGTCATAAAGTCTGAAATTGCATCTGTTAACAACAACCTGGGTAAACATCCATTTAACTGACTTCTATAAGCTTACAATTGATGTTCAAGTTTCCTACTACAGCAATTAAGTAAATCTAACTGTAAATGTCTTTAGGTGTGAATGTGCTCAGAAAAGTGACTACCTGAATAAATACAGAACATTGCTACTCAACAAATCTGTTGTCCGTGTATATACTAAGTTGTATCTGCTTACTTAGATAAGATTTTCCTGCTTTTCATTCCAGTTAACGCTGTAGAGGCAAAGCAACTATGAGAGTGTTAACTAGAGTCTTCACTGAGCTGCACATCTGTGCAACGCCATTTATGAGCAATGGACTTTAGTGTTGGCAGCATTCCCATCAGGCCCAAAGAACATTATTCAGCTCCAAACAAAGTTTATTATACCTTCTGAATTTGTACTTTCAGCATGATTCATTTTTCTTTATGCTTCAATCTGAAGAAAAGTGTACTAAATAATCTGTTTAAACAATCTGTGAAACTAAAAAGAAAATAGTCCACAAAGGGCAGAATCAAAACGAAGAAACAGATGAGGAAAGCACTGAGGACGCCGTGTGACTCAAGCTCACTGCATCTTCAGCAATAAAAAGCAACTGAAGGGCAGTTGAGGCCACTGCCCCCTTTATGCTCTTCTGCAGAGGGAGGCCAAGTGGCACCAGTGGACACTGCTGGCTAGGAATATATCACAGCTTGACACCAGGAACACCACATCCCACAAACAGGATTATGCAGAGGTCCCAGGAAGAAGAATTTGCTGTAATGCACTACATACAAATAAAGTAGATCAGTAGCTTGCCAGTGACTAGGAGATGCCCTACAGATTATGGACCTTTGTAAATTGTCAAGTAAACAAGAAAGCCATCAAAACAACGTTTATTTGGTTTGACATATGCAATTTAATATGAATTACTTGTGCCTCATAGTACACCAATAAATCTTCTAAACAACACTTTACAGATATAATGAAATCTGGTAATGATACTTCATTGCAGGGCTCAGGTAAAAATGCTAAATCTTCACTGAAGAGATGTCACCATTTCAAATGTGTGTATTTAAGAGACTGTATGAACTGTGAGTGTATCTGAATATTTATGTACTTTCCATCACGTCAAGCGCTTGTTTTGTTTTACATTTATGCTCCTCCATATACATCTATGCATAATGGCAACCTAAAGTTAAAAAGGCATTTTTATTTTAGTCTGTCTTGTATTGTACGAGGTGGTTGTTTATTTATACTAGTCAACTGAGGGTGCCACATCTCGCAGTGTCATTCAATAAAATCTTGTGAAACGTCTGCAGTAATAGGACTCTCCAGGTCAACTGCTAAATTTTGTTTATACTATATTTCTTCCAGAACTTTCAGAGGCTCGAAACATCTCATTTATAAATTAAATTATAATTTGGTTTGTAAATTACCTGGTAAATATTTTTAAAACGTGCATCTTCAAAGTTCTGAATGGTTTTCCATGCACAAATTCCAGAGATTAGTGAGTACCATGCCACTGAAGCCCTAGTCGTTGCTTAAAAAGTCTACTCACACATTTTAAATTGACTATGTAACATCTTATTATACGATCATCAGCAACAAGTTATAAATAAAAAAAAAAACGCTGATTTCACCCTGGTCCTGGGAAGACTCCCATTGTCTTCCATGGACTTTGGATTAGGCCTTGTCTCATTTGCTCCTATTATTTCTCTTCTTCCTTTTCAAGCATCTTGTCTTCAAACTTTCCGTTTATTTTCATTCTTATTTTCCCCTCACTTTTTTTAAGTCACTTTCCCACTCCAGTCAATATGGTCATTTGTTTGTTTCGCCACCTACCATCATCTTCACTTACACCTTGTCAAGGTATTTTTCCCCCAGTTTGAACTTTAGCGTCCAAAAGTGGGGACCTGCATGTACCCTTCTAAGCTTAATTCCCATCTTAGATCTGAGAGCACTGCCACCAGCCAAAATATAGCGTTTGGCACTCCTTGGATCGTAAAACAGAGAGGAATTAACCTTTCCCCCCCTCCTTTTCCCCCCCACCAGTCCCTGGTGAGTTTGGATCCAATCCCCTTGGGTCTTAAACAAGGAAACAAATCAATCAGGTTCTTAAAAAGAAAGCTTTTAATTAACGAAAGAAAAAGTAAAAATTATCTTTGTAAAAATAGGATGGAAAATGTTTACAGAGTATTCAGCTCATATAGACTAGAGGGACTCCCCCTCCCCCCCACCCTCAGCCCAAGATTCAAGTTACAGCAAACAGAGGTAAATATCCTTCCAGTAAAATACACATTCACAAGTTAAGAAAACAAACATAAGACTAATCTGCCTTTTCTAGCTAGTACTTACTATTTTGAACATGAGAGACTGTTTCAGAAAGATTGGAGAAACGTGGGGTGCACGTCTGGTCCCTCTTAGCCCCAAGAATGAACAACGAACAAAACAAACAGCACAAAGACTTCTCTCCACCAAGATTTGAAATATCTTGTCCCCCCATTGGTCCTCTGGTCAGGTGTCAGCCAGGTTTACTGAGCTTCTTAACCCTTTACAGGTAAAAGAGACATTAACCCTTAACTATCTGTTTATGACACACCTTTATCTTCATTTATTTTTTTCTGAGCTCTTTTTCTCCTTACTTCTATGTAGCTTTAAGTATACTAATACTTTACAGTTTGCAAAAGAAAGCTAACTTATGAACACCACAGTGCACTGCATGGGTTAGGACATAATTTATTAAACTTTGGTTGTCAGCTATAAGTGTTAGAAAAGTTAGCTACAAACTGTTAACACAGGCAGGCATATTGAAAACACAAGAGTTTACTCCTGGATTACTGGTTTGGCTTCCTGAGTGACATAACAGTCCATACATCACTACTTGGTGGAAGAGTTATTTTTCCCACCTCCTTAGTTTTACCTGTGATGATGCTGATAATAAAGCTGTACCATACCACATATATTCCATCTACCATATCACAGATATTCTGAGCAGAAAGTTAAAATAAAAAGATACTGCAATCAATTCCTTAGCTACTGTAATAGTCAGGAGCAGACACTATCTAATTTACATATTTAATGTAAATAAAACACTACCAACTCACTTAAAAAGGAGGGGGGAATTGGAGAGGGAATCTGTGGTTGGCAGCCAAGCAAAAAATGGTTTAAAATTTCTCTTTTCAGCTTCTTTTCCCTTTTGTATGAAATGGAGTTTTAACATTTACTACCCTTCAAGCTGACTGCTATTTCATTACCACACTATTCACTCATAACCAGTAGACTCTGGTCTGAGCATGGTCAGCAGGTCCATTCCTCATGAAGTTTTTTATATCAACTTAATTTTATCTTTTAGCATGCCTCATAACTTTGTTTTGTTTTTAAATTTAAGAAATTGCTACACAAAAACCTAAATGAAATGACTGTTAAAAATGTGTTAAAATCTAGGTGCTTAAAAACGAGCCTGTTTAGGCTCCTAAATAAGTGAATGGATTTTTCTAAGTGCTCCATGCCTGCATCTCTCACTGACTAACAGCAGTTGAATATAATCAGCACCTATGAAAAATCAGGTTACCTACTAAGAAAAAAACAGGCATTCAACCGGCCTTTCTTGAGCACTCAGGTCCTGATTCAGCAAGCTACACAAACACATGCCTAATTTAAAGCACTGTGAGTACCCAATCCCACTGAATCCAGAGGACTGCTTTAAGTTAGAAACATGCTTAAGTACCATGTTGAAGCCTTAAACACTAACATTTCTGAGTACTTTGGTGCTACTGAGGAGGGCAAGAAGTGAGAATAAGTGGGATTACAATACCCTCCCTTTCACCACTCCTGAACTCCATGGGGGAGAAGCTCTCTCTTTACCAATATAATCACACTGCACAAGCTACGCACAGTTCAGGATTTACTTGAAAACAGCTACTTATATCTTTCCAGTTCTCCCACTAACCCTCTTATCAGCTGCGGGCACTCCAGCTGGACCGCAGCTCTTCCATAGTATTTGTGGCAGGATTGTATGGAGAAGGACCCAATCATTTGGTAATCAAACAATTTGATATCCAAACAACTGAAAGATTTCTAGATTAAAACACTTGGAAATTTACTGATAGCCTGTGCAAGGCAAAGCATTAACATTGACTCCCTGAGTGACATACCACTTAAGAAGCATTCTACATTCTTCCCATAGTTTCCAAATGGTCTCAACAAGTGAGACCTATGAAAACTACATTATAATTATGTGCACAATTAGGAAAATCTGTTATCTAGCTACTTAAACAAAAGACATTTCATATATACATAACTCCTACATCACAATATTCACATTTGTTACATTAAATTATATTTTTGAAGCACAAGAAAGAAGTCATATAATTGTTCACAAATGGCACAGTAGTTTTATTTAAAATTAAACTTGATAATGAAGCTAGGTTATTTGTTTCATAGTGCAAGTCTTCAATACTAGCTACTCGAGCTCATACTGTAACCATGATTATACATCTAACCCTAAATGTTAGTCTCCATAATTCTTTTATTTTCTCCTGTCCAGAAAGTTCTCAGATGTTAATATGGAAATAGTATTTTAAGTGTTTATAAAATTAAACAGAATTACACAATATACTTATATGTTTTTCTACGTGTCCTTTGTTTTATAACTCAATCCGTTTGTTTTTTTTCCTAAATAGAATCTTGGTAAATCTATAAGCGATTCAGAACAGATTGACTAATCTTTAGATCAACATGCATTCAGTTAGCATCAAGGGTGTGCACAGAAATTTAAATCTGACCCCTTCTGGGGAGACACAGAAGCTCCTTTTCCCCATCCCTGATCCCAGGAAGAGCTTGCTGCCCCACCTTCTCCACCCGGCCCTTGGGGAGAGAGGACTCCCCCTGGCCCCCAGGACTGCAGCAGGGAGAGAGGCTTCCCAGAGAGTCCTCTCGGAGGGACTCCCTGGGAAGCCTCTCTCCCCACCACAGCCCCAGGGAGCATGGGGAGTAGATGCAGGGGGAGCAGCTGCAGGGGGAAGCGAAGACTCCCTGGGAAGCCTCTCTCCCCACCGCAGCCCCAGGCAGGGAGGGGGAATACTACATCCTCCGCTGATTATTGAGGGGCATGTCCCTGCTTGTGCTCCCTTGCGCATGCCCCTGGTTATCATCTGTAAGGGAAGATAAACATATCTGCAGAACTGTCCCAGATTGAGTTGTCAGTAGAGGTGGTTGAGGAACAAACTGATAAATTAAACAATAAGAAGTCACCAGGACTAGATGCTATTCACCCAAGATTTTGGAAGGAACTCAAATATGAAATTGCAGAACTACTAACTGCAGTATGTAACTGGTCACTTAAATCAGCCTCTGCACCAGATGACTGGAGGATACCTAACATAATACAAGATTTTTTAAAAGGTTCTAGGGGCAATCCTGGCAATTATAGGCCAGTAAGACTAACTTGTACCAGGCAAACGGATTGAAACTGCCAGTTTGTAAGCTCCAAGAGAATAAGATGGTTATAAATACATCCCAATATTATGTCTGTCAAGAACAAATCATGCAAAACTAATTTCCTTCTTTGACAGGGTTACTAGTCCAGTGGATGGGGGAAACCTGCAGATATCTTGATTTTAGAAAGGCTTTTGACAGTCCCACATGACATTCTCTTAAGCAAACTAGGGAAATGTTGGCTAAATAAAATTACTATAAGGCGGGAGCACAACTAGTTGAAAGATTGTACTCAAAGAGTAGTTATCAGTAGTTTGCTGTCATACCCAGGAGGACATATCTGATGGGGTCCCAAAGGGTCTGCCCTGAGTCCGGTCTGATTCAATATTTTCTTTAATGACTTGGATAAATAAGTGGAGAGTATCTTATAGAACCTGCAGATGACACCAAGCTGTATGGGGCTGCTAGCACTTGGAGGGCAGGTTAGAATTCAAAATGACCTTGTTAAAAGAAAAGAATTATCCAACACATAGATGAACACATGGCTTTTATAAAAAGAAATCATGCCTCATCCATCTATTTAAAAGAATCCTTTGAGAAAGTCATATAAACATGTGGAAAGGGTGATCCAGTTGATATAGTGTACCTGGACCTTCAGAAAGCTTTGGACAAGGTCCCACATCAAAGGCTCTTAAGCCAACTTTACAGTCACAGGACAAGAGGGAAGGTCCACTCATGGATCAGTAACTGGTTAAAACTGTTAAGAAACAGGAAACAAAGAGTAGAAATAAATGGTCAATTTTCACAATGGAGAGGGGTAAACAGCTGGGTCCCCCATGGATCTGTATTGGAATCCATGCTGTTTAACATATTCATAAATGATCTGGAAAAGGGGGCAAAGAGTAAGGTGGCAAAGTTTGCAGGTGATACAAAATTACTCAAGACAGTTAAGTCCAAAGCTAACTACAGTTACAAAGGGATATCACAAAACTGGGTGACTGGGTGTCACCATCTCTTAGTATGGTCTCTTGAGGGGTCACAGCTTCTCCTGACTGACCCTTCATAGTCTGCTCTCAGGTCAATTCCTGGACCCTCATGTCCAATTAAGTCTGCTAGCCTTTTACTTTTTGTGCTTGCAGTCTCCTTCAATTTTCTGGCTGTTTTCTTGTAGGCAGCCTGGTGCAGAGCTGTCATCCAACTGCTATCCCAGGTTCTTATGCCTCCCTTTCCTTCTCTGTACTCTCCTCTTTACAGCAGGCCTTGTTTCCTCTGTTGGTTGCAGCTGTGGGTGCCTCCTTCCATGATTGGAAGCTGCATGGGATTGTGATAAAGCTGCTTGCTTATAAACAGGAGAGACTCTCCTTCTTCCCCTCCCTCCAGCCCTATCTTTGCTTAGTATGGGGTTTGTAGACCCCATTACTCAGGCCAACAAAATGGGAGATGAAATTCAGTGTTGGTAACTGCAAAGTGATGCATATTGGAAAAGCAGCAGAGAGTCCTGTGGCACTTTATAGACTAACAGACGTATTGGAGCATGAGTTTTCATGAGTGAATACTCACTTCATCGGTATTGCATGCATCCGATGAAGTGGGTATTCACCCACAAAAGCTCATGCTCCAATATGTCTGTTAGTCTATAAGGTGCCACAGGACTCTTCGCTGCTTTTACAGATCCAGACTAACATGGCTACCCCTCTGATACATAATGGAAAACATAATCCCAGCTATAGATACAAAATGATGGGGTCCAAATTAGCTGCCACCACTCAAGAAAGTTTTGGAATCATCGTGGCTAGTTCTCTGAAAACATCTGCTCAATGTGGAGCAGCAGTCAAAAAAGCGATTAGAATGTCAGGAACCATTAAGAAAACGATAGATAATAGGACAAAAAATAGCATATTGCCACTATAAATCCATGGTACGCCCAGACCTCAGACTATTTTCCAAAGCCTTTGAGATCTTTTGGAATGAAAGGCTAACATATAACGCAAAATATGAAAGATGTATTTGGGGTTACATAGGCCAAAACTGCACCACATCATGGACCAGTGCAAATCAACTTCCTCTGATGCTGTTTCAACAGTGACACAGATTACCCAGTACAGTTCTGGGAGCAATGCTATCAGAAAAATGAATCCACTGGGTAAAACTCATTTTCCATGCACCAAATTGAATAAGAGCCAGAGGGATTTGGTTATAAAATTAAAGAGAAACAAACTTAAATAACCCACTATGAGAAAGTACAGCATTGTCAAGTATTGCATCTAAATATCAAGGAGGAAAGATAAATTTATTACAAAAGTATGAAAGTAAGCAAAGATTTTTTACAGAATATTCCGAAAAAAAAAATTCTACAATTTAAATTGTTAGATTGTAGAATTGTGTCCCTCCCAAGGGAAGTGGGGAAAAGACCAGTCAGTAAGTGAGGTTCTACCTGCCATTATGTTACAGTCAAATCTCAAAACTGCCTTCCATTGGGAAATATAGCAATTTCCATTTAGTGAAGAAAAATCTAGTTAGATCAGCTTCAGCCCAGTACTATTTGGATTAAACAGCCAGGGGAAATCTTAAAAAGACATCCTACAAAGGGGAAAAAAATTAGTTTCTACCCTCTGACACACGCAGGGGCAGCTGAAAGTTTTTTTATATTAGAAATTCAGGTCTTGTCTTCCTGTAGGACAACTGGAGAACTAATGAAACAACAAAGTGAGCAATTAACATTCTGGAAACTTGACATCTTTAATAAAGATTCAATAACTCAGTCCGTACAATTAAAGTACACATACTCACAATAAACATGCTAGCAATGGTCCTTTCAAAGTCCATTCTCTCTCTTCAGCAGAGAACTAGGCTGTTGCAACTTTAGGACCGAGCAGAGAGAGAAGTTTTCACAGAGAACTGAGTCCCTTTTCCTAAACCAGTAAAATAATCCCAGGAGTGGAAATGGATACACAAGCCATCAAGATAAACTGAAGAGCAAGGCAGGACTGTCCTGGTCTTGAGGGGACCAAGGAAAGCTCCTATAATCTGGCCCAAGCATGTGAAGGCCTGGGTAAGAAGGGGCTCTGAGTAAGGAAGGGCTTCAAGAAAGCAGCCTTGGCACTAGAGACATTAAAATCCCTAGCTGAGAAGGCCTGTCTCAGAATGTGTGCATGCTCCAGAGACACAATGGGGCCACTGGGGATTCACGCTGATACAGAACCACAAGGCATGTTATTAACTGACTTTTTTGCATGCGTGTGTGTGTGCATGCGCATGTTGCTTCCAGAATATTAGGGAAACAAGGTGGGTGAGGTAATATCCTTATTGGACCAACTTCTGTTTGTGAATGTGACAAGTTGTCACGCTTGCTCTATTTAAACTCAAAACCTTGTCTCTTTCACCCAAACAGAAGATGGTCCAATAAAGTACATTACCTCCCCCACCTTATCTGTGTGCACACGTACACATATGACTTGTTTGCTACTTTACTGAACTCCCTTTCCCCACCTACACTGGGAGTAAAGGTTCTGTTTATTATGTGATTCCTGCATGCATGTCATTGAGTGAGCCCAGATGCCTACAGTGCTCCAACAGCTGGAGCAACTACAGTACACACCTTCAGGGCTTGTGGTGTGGTCATCACCGCTGCTCACACTACCAGTTTCTGTACAGACTTAAACCTATCTTGGACAAGAGGGAGTTGGTTAAAATGTTTTCAGACAGACATCCAGTATATCCTCCCCAAAAATAGTAGGGAAGACCATATAGCAACTCCTCACTTTAAGTCATCCCAGTCATCGTTATTATGTTGCTGATCAATTAGGGAACGTGCTCATTTAAAGTTGTGCAATGCTCCACTCTTACATTGTTTGGCTGCCTGCTTTCTCCAGAGCTGGCAGCCTCCCTATGCGCCTCCCTCCCACCCCACACACACACACGGCGCCTCCCGCCCACCAGCAGACCCCTTGGGACCAGCACCTTCCCCCTCCTGCCCGTGACAATCAGCTGGCTTGTGGCGTTTCAGGGGCAGGAGGTGGGGGGAGGAGCAAAGATTTGGGGTGCAGGTTCCCCCTGCCTCCCAAAAGCTGCAAGCCAGCTGATTGCCCTGGGCAGGAGGCCGGGGGAGGGGGAGAGCCTGGGCTCTGAGTCCTCACTCCTCCTCTCTCTCTCCTGCCCCCAACCCCAATGCCGCAAGCCATCTGATTGTCCCGGGGGGGGGGGGGAGCGAGGACTCAGTATGCAGGCTCCCCCTCCCTGCTCTGCTTCCTGCCAGCGGCAATCAGCTGGCTTGCAGTGTTTAGAAGGGAGGGGGGAGGAGCAAGGATGCAGCATGGGAAGTAAAGGGGGAGGAGATGGAGGAGAGAAGAGGCAGGTCAAGGATGCGGGTTTGGGGGAAGGGGTGAAGTGGGCGGGCTGAGGGTTAAGCCCCCCTCCCATCCCTGGTGCTTGCAGAGTAGGGGAAGCTGCCGCTGCTGCGCAATGTGCTTCTCCAAGCCTACAGCACCTTCAGCCTCCTTGCCTGCCTCATCTCCAGTGCCAGTGGGCTGTGCCTGTGTAGAGTAAGGCAGAGGCACCTCCCAACTATAGTACTGTACTTTATGTACAGTATGTTTGTAAACACACAGCACATGCACAATATTCCCCTCCCCCCCACAGCGTAGTATTAAATTGCTTGTTTAAAATTGTTTGTCTGGCAAAAAAAGTTTCCCTGGAATCTAGGCCCCCCCTTTACATTAATTCTTATTGGGAAATTGGATTTGCTTAACATCATTTCACTTAAAGTTGCATTTTTCAGGAACATAACTACAACATTAAGTGAGGAGTTACTGTACCTGCCATTCCTGATAAATTTTAGTTAAAAAGAAATAAAAGCCAAACAAGTTAATAAAACCTTCCACATTGTGTTTATATGTTGAAGCAGCAAAATAATAAAACCTTTTATACATCCTTCATAAATCATCTGTTTACAGTAAAACTGTTTTCTCTTTCCACTTTACATAACTAAATTTGAAACAATATTAAATTTAATACTGTTACCTGCTTTTCTCTACCCTTAGATAATGAAAATTCAATCAAGTCTGATTCACTTTTATTCACAGGCAATTTCACTTTCAGGTTCTGAATACTTCACTGTTTAGGTTTTAAACTCTGCAAGGGGGTGTCTAAAATGCAACTTTCTTTTAGAGTTTTTAAAGCAGAGGTGGGCAAACTACAGCCCATGGGACTGTCCTGCCTGGCCCTTGAGCTCCGGGCCATGGAGGCTAGCCCCCGACCCCTCCCTCGCAGCCACGTTGTCATGAGGGCAGCGCTCTGGGCGGTGGGCTTGCGCACTCCTGCCAAGCAGCACGCAGCATTTCTGCTTCCACCCGGGCGTCAGACATGCTGCTCTGAGCAGCATGGTAAGGGAACCAGTGAGGTTGGATATGGGGAGGGGAGTCCCGGGGGGCAGTCAGAGGACAGGGAGCAGTTGGATGGAGCAGAGCTTCTGGGGGGTGGTCAGGGGATGGGGGGGTGGATAAGTGTGGGAATCCCGGGGGGGGACCTGTTGGGGGGCGAGGGTGTGGACAGGGGTCAGAGGATGGGAAACAGGGGGGCTGGATAGGCATTGGGTCCTGGGAGGCCTGTCAAGGGGTGGGGGTGTGGATAGAGGTCAGAGCAGTCAGAGGACTGGGAGCAGGGGGGTTGGATAGGGAGTGGGATCCTGGGGGCAGCTGGGGTGGGGGGGTCCCAGGAGGGGGTGGTTAGGGGACAAGGAGTGGGGGTGGGGTGGATGGATCAGGGTTCTGAGGGGGGCAGTTAGGGGGTGGGAAAGGTCAGAGGCCAGGTTGTTTAGGGAGGCACAGCCTTCTCTACCCAGCCCTCCATACAATTTTGCAACCCCAGTGTAGCCCTCGGGCCAAAAACTTTTAAAAGGTACGTTCGTCTTGGATGCCAAGAGCTCCTTTCAAAAGTTTTCAGCCAAAGTGAGACACCAGTACAAAGATTACACGATCTTTCTAAAGACAGTTAAGCAGTTTCAGATATTGCTTTTGTTCCTAAAGACCCCCATCCCAATTTCTCTAGTTCTGCAGTCACAATTTCCTCTGTTTTTGCAACAGCATGACACAGCAACAGGGGACATGAACTTAGGGTGACCAGATGTTCTGATTTTATAGTGACAGTCCTGCTTTTTGGGTCTCTCTCTTATATAGGCTCCTATTACCCTCCACCCATCAGTCCGGATTTTTCGCACTTGCTGCCTGGCCCCCCTACACGAACTGTAAAGAGGGACAAGGCTCTATGTAAGTGCTGTCAAATCCATAAACAAGAACGTTTGTTCTCGGCTCTTTTCCCATTAGTCGCGCTGGGCTCAACAACAGCGTTGTCCTCCCCAGACGGAAGCACTCCTCCTACTACTCCCTTCGCCCTCCGAAAGAGCCATGGGGAGACGAGCTCAGGGGGCAGCGGGCCGTGCTCAGCGCGGGGAGCAGGCAACACCTCGGGGCAACGGCGCGTGGGTTGCGCAGCAGCCCCGGCGCCGCCGACCCCCAGACCCTTCCAAGAGATCAGCGCTGCCGAGAGCCGCGAGAGAAACGGGCCCTGCACGCAGCGGGGCAGGCGCCCGGCCCCGAGGGCGAGAAAGGGCCTGCCCCGGCGGGTCGGGGTATGAAGGGGGGTGGGCACTGCCCTGCAGCCCCGCGGGGAGCGGCTTCCGGGTTCTCGTTACCTCCCCAGATGCCCAGGCTGAGCTGGGAGCTGTCCAGGTTCACCACGTAGTCGCCCAGGAACCGGTTCAGAACGTCCACGACCAGCGACTCGAAGACCATCCTGCCCCGGCCCGGAAGCCGCCGCTGCCTCGGGCCGCGCGCTCGCTCCCCTCCGCCTGCCTGGGCCTCTCAGACTAGAGGCTGCGGGGTCCCCACCCTGAGCAGCGCGTAGAAGCCCCAGCGCTGCGACGGGCTCACCCGCTCCCTGGCAGCCTCTCCCAACGGGCCACACCCTCCGCGCATGCGCACAAGGAGCGGTCGTTCTCTCCTACAGCCACCTGACAGAAAGCAGAGCGCGTGACGCGATGGCGCGCGCTACTATCCCTAAACGGCAGCGGGGTGGCTCCTGGTGGGGCGCGTGCGCTGTTGTCACCCTACACGCGACCGTTGCCCCCACTGGAGGAGCTGCTCCGCCTGTGTCTTCGCCCTGTTATGCCCTCATACAGCCTCTGTCCCTTCGCCACGCTGTACAAAGTGGGGGACAGTGTGAAGTGGGGACAAGGACAAAGGTCCAGGGAGCCCTTGGCCCAGCTCACCCTGGAGGCAGAACCAGCTTTCCGCATTCTAGTCCAGTGCTCTGTCCACTAGCCCTGCTACACACCATATCCCTAAATGGCCAACCACCCTGTCTCCACCTACACCCAGTGCACACCATCTCCACCTTCCCAAATACTCACCTCCTACCCTATGCCGACATACTGTCCACTACTCACCCTCTCTCCCTGTCTGCCAAGTCCACCCACTGCACACCATGTCCACATGCCCTATGCCATCGTATACCCCCAATCCCACGCACTATACATCACATCTACAAATACCCTAGCATCCATAATCCCCCTTTCATGTCCCCAACTGACCCAGCACACCTTCCTATCCCCCAATTCCACCCGATTATACCACAAATCCACTATATCACCAAATAATCCACCACAGCCCCCCCATCCCTAAATTCTACCCACTATCATACATCCCCACTCCCCACAACACAAACACATCAAAATTCCTAAACACACACACACACACACACACACACAGAGTATGCACTGCACAGAAAAACCCATCGTGCCAAGTCTCAGAACCTGAGTCAATTATTTTTCTCCTCGGTGTACTTAATCCACCTCCCCAAGAGGCAGTACTAGATCAACAGAATTCTGTCAACCTAACACTGCCTGCACCGGGGATTAGGTCAGTATAGCTACATTTCTCAGGGGTGTGGATTTTTCATACCCGGAGAGACAGCTATATTCCTATAATCTAAATTCCTAGTGTAGACCAGGCCTAGGAGTGATGATTTGCTAAACCAGCAGAATACACTTCTCTGCTAGTAGCAGGAAGAACAACATTATTTTGTTGTCTGTTCCTGGAAAGAGTTTATTTTTATATACTAATCCCCAACAAGAACTGAAAGGGATTAGGTTTAAATTCAAGTTCATGTTTCTCCTTGCTAAGAAAACAACCAAGTTTTGCACTTGTATTTTTCTTGTACAGTGGGGAAATTCATAAGCCTTTTCCTGCACCAATACAGTTTCACTGTGGAAGCAGTTCTATAGACAGTGTGTGGGTATTTTTACCACTATGTCATCTATCTGACCTTGCTCTGAGTAGGATTAGATGCTTTCTATAGCCGTTTGTATTATAAAAAGTGCCAGTTTTTGACATCGGGTGTCAGCAATAGATTCAGGTAAACTGGTTCTAAACAGTACAGCTGCAAATGTAGGCAACAGAGACATGGTTGAGCCATGCCAAGCACAAACCCACGTGAAACTAGTGTGTATGTCACTCAGCATGGCTCAGCTGTGCCCCTGCTGCCACTATCTATGCTTTGACAGCTACGCTGCTATTTATACTCATGCTGACTTGATGAGAGTTAGTGAGAGTATGTATAATAAGCAGGGGACTTGCTCCTCTAGTTCACTGTGTAGACATAGCCTCAGACACATCCATTCTCCACACCTTATCTTTTTTTTTTTTTTACCATGTGCACTTGCAAATAAGGGAGTGTGCAGGAGATATTACACTTACAACTGTTCAAAGTGGAATAGTATGCCTAATTGCATTCACAGATAAACTTGTACTGGAGAGCAAGAACCTTGTGCATTCTGCTATGCCCAACACAATGACTTTCAAGATCAAAGCTTTAATAGGATGTAAATGTTATCCAGATTTTACATAGTAATCTGTATGTACATTTGTGTATATTACATACTATTGGAAAATCTGTTTCTAAATCATTGTATAAATATATCTGCACTATTTGAAGGAATAATAAATGTTTAACAATTTCTTTTGTTAACTTTATTTTGATAGATTAAATCCTGAAGGCCTTACTAGTTTTATTAAATTCTTACTCATTAATATTCCCATTTCCATATAAATTATATTTAATTTGTAATCCCCATTTTGTAATTTTGCTGTCACAAATTAATTGTAGGTGTTACAATTTAATTAATTCCAAGAGGCAATACTTTTCTGCCCGAGACTGTGTCAACTACAATGGTAGTTTCTTTGTTAAGAACCTTAATTTTAAGTGACCATACCTTTGGAACGCTTTCCATCACTCCATCAAAAAAAAAACACACCTCATTAAAAATGGGAAATGTGCTGTTTTTTTATTATTTTGCTGTTTTTGGATATTCCCAAGGATAAGGGATATAACCATACTTTAGGTTACAGTCTCATCATAGAGGTTCTTAGCTACAATCACACCTAAGGGTTGCATTACCTGCATTATATTCAGTAGCTAGCAAGAATATGCTTCTTTTGTCAAGCTTTTTTTGCAATCTTTCCTGACACCAAAGATTAAAAGAAAATGCTGGAGGGCGGGGAAATGGTTTAGGGCATGAAATTGTAGTCTTTATCAAAGATTGGGGGTTGTTGTCTGTAGCCAGACATTCTTCTGTAGAGGAAGCGGAGTTCTTTCCCAAGGATATCTTGGCTGCTAATTTGGAGACATCACTTGAAAAGCTATCTTGATAAATAATGAAGATCCTAAAAGTGACCTTGTCAATAATGGAGAACTGAATAGAGATTGTTTCGCAGTCAGAAATACTTTATTTTAAGGATATATTTCAAGCATTAGGGTTTGTCTACACTTGAAATAGTGCAGTCACTATTTCAGAGCCAAATAGTGTGTCACTGTAGCACTTCAGTCAAGAGACTGCCTATGCCAATGGGCAGGGTTCTCCTATGGGTGTAGGTCAGGGGTCGGCAACCTTTCAGAAGTGGTGTGCTGAGTCTTCATTTATTCACTCTAATTTAAGGTTTCGCATGCCAGTAATACATTTTAATGTTTTTAGAAGGTCTCTTTCTATAAGTCTATAATATATAACTAAACTACTGTTGTATGTAAAGTAAATAAAGTTTTTAAAATGATTAAGAAGCTTCATTTAAAATTAAATAAAAATGCAGAGCTGCCCGATGGTGGCCAGGACCCGGGCAGCATGAGTGCCACTGAAAATCAGATCGCGTGCCACCTTTGGCATGCATGCCATAGGTTGCCTATCCCTGGTGTAGGTAATCCACCTCCCCAACCACTGTCTACACCAGAAATTAGATCAATTTAACTACGTCGCTCAGAGATGTGCATTTTTTTTAATACCCTTGAGCAACTTAGTTATACCAATTTAATTTCCTAGTGTAGACCAGGCCTTAGTTATTCCATGTGGATTTAAAGAGAATGTTTTTGTAAGTAGTTGCTTGAAGCAGGTTTTATGTGCATTTGCTTTAAGGTATCTTCCCTTTATTGTTTTACTGTTTTTAACATCTATGTAGAATAAAGATTCCTTTCTTCTAATACACAGACTTTCCGGGAACGCACAAATAGCATGCACTAAAAAATGACGTGCACCTAACAAATACAGTTCATTATCTGATTTGTCTTCTGTAATTATGTCTTCTACAGACTCAAAGTGCATTCGGAAGTTTGGAAACCCTACCAAATCCTCATTGCTTTTGCTTTTACTGTTGCTCTTGGTTTCAAAATTGAGAAGTGGTTTGGGTTTGGTTTTTTTTTGTTGGGGGGGCATTGGAGGGGTGACATTGGCTATTATTTTCATTAACAGACTACTCATTTGGGGGTGAAATGCTTGTTGGTACTCCTGCCACTTTTAGGACAATTCTTTTCTTTTTACTTCTTTCTTACCTTTAAACAACATTCATTGTGAATAACCTATTTTTAGTTTATTAACGATCCACATAAATTCAAATTGTAAAATTCAAAGTAAGTGTTTGATTAAAAGTATACGCAAAAATATCAGCCAATGAGTTGTTTGCATACTGTTCAATGTTCATGGTAATTTGTATGGTCATGTAAATCATTTAATATTGTTTTTGCCTTCTGAGTGAGTGAAACATTTTAAGAAGAACTGATTAATAGCTGATAATTAATATAAAATTAACATTCTTGCTGGTATGTTAATATCCTTGTTCATGGGTAAATATGGGTATTTATATAAAGAACAGCCATGCTTCAAACATTAGCATAAAACCCATTGATACAAATGTTTGTGAACACCAAATTAAAAGGCACATGAACATGGTTAAACTTAGCAAGCATACATTGAACAAATATTTGAGTGCACAGTGTTGCAATATGCAAGATTTCTTTGAGTCATATCACCTCTATAATACATATATTGTTGATAGAACTATTTTAAACTAAATATTTGACTTGTATTTGTGATATATCTTATATAACTCTCAGCACGGGTGTTATATCTCCTATGTTTGAATATTAAAAATGTTTTCTCAGAATAGGCAATTTATTTTCTCTCTTTTTATCTGTTTGTTACCACATACCTATAAGAACTCAACACAGGTCACATTTGTATAACTGCAGATTAACTCATGCTGATCCATTAATTCTGAATAGTCCAAATCTAGTTCAAGCTAGCCAAAAAAATCCCTAAAAATAAAATCAAGACCCTCTCCTATCATCAGAGTTTTTTAAATGGAATACAGTACTAAAATAAAGATTCTTATCTTATGAGGCGGTCAATACCACCAATAGTCCACAAGGAGCTGGAAGCTCTCTTTCATTGAGAACAGCCTTGAAGGACAGGCTCCACCAGACTCTGGCTATTAGAGATGATCGGAACATTTTCAATTAAATGTATTTTATCAAAATATGCCATTTCATCAAAGTAAAAACGTTTCACAGAGCTGTATCTGTTTCAATGAAGTTTTCATCTGGAAGGTTTTTCTGGGTCCAGGGCTGCCCGGACACTTTTGAAACACACACACACACACAGAAAACTTGACCTATTTTAGCTGAAACTGGATCATAGTTTGAGAACAGTTGCCTCTTGGATCATAGTTTGAGAACAGTTTCCTGAACACAATGCATTTTGAATAACCAAGAAGTCTTATGTTGGTATTTATAAACCAGCAGGTAAGCTGCTGCTTAGTTTATCAGCTACATCCACTTGTTACTGGATCACTGACCTCTCACATTAGCCATTTGTGTGACTAATTGATCAGACATTTCAACTGAATTTGATGTGGAGATTATGATTGCAAGTGGAGTGATCTGGGAATGAGGAAGCCATAGTACAATTTAGGATGCAGCATTTATTCTTAGAAAGGCTATTATGTATTTCAAGGAGGAAGACGAGACTGGAAAGGGAGAAAAGGAGACATTTAACTTAGACCTTGGGCACCATGATGATGAATATTGTCCTGGCTATTAAAGACAACTGTCTGAAATGGGCTATCTTGATTATCACTACAAAAGTTTTTTTCTCATCTTGATAATAGCTCATCTTAATTAATTAGCCTCTTAGAGTTGGTATGGCAACTTCCACCTTTTCAGGTTCTCTGTATGTGTATATATATCTTCTTACTGTATGTTCCATTCTATGCATCTGATGAAGTGGGCTGTAGCCCACCTAAGCTTATGCTCAAATAAATTTGTTAGTCTCTAAAGTGCCACAAGTACTCCTGTTCTTTTTGCGGATACAGACTAACACGGCTGCTACTCTGAAACCTTTGAAACACTGCGACTTTTTATCCTTTCAAACTATCCCCAGTCCTAACCTCTAACTGTTGTTTTTACAATCAAATTCCTAGGAATATGGACACTAGGTGTCACCACTGATCTTACTGTAAGGGCAGACATATACAGCACATGAAAACAAAAGATACTTTCTGAAGATGGTCAAAATGTGATCGGGAGTATAGGAAACATAGCACTCTCTCTTCACAGCTCTGTTTAAAGTTAGCAACTACCAGTCACTAAGCACTGTTTAGGCTGCAGATGACAACACCTGACTCCCAACCAGCCTACAGTAACCAAATCTCTTCCTCCATCTGAATTCAGAAGTAGTATCAGAGTTATTGTAATTGATCCTAACACCAGTAAAGTCAGTGGAAGTTTTGTCATTGACTTCAGTGGGAGCACCATCACAGGCATAATGTGGGCAGTTGTGAATACCAGAAAATACAGATGTTCCATGTTTGAGCTGACAGGTTCAAACAAGTGAAATAAAACATTAATAAAATGTGATTGTTAGTTAGCTTTTGACTAATATATTTTAAATGTAGCCACAGTAGGGTGACCAGACGTCCCATTTTAAAAGGGACAGTCCTGTATTTAAGCCCTCCTGCAGGTTTCCTGACTTCTTAAAAACAGGCAAATTGTCCCATATTTTCTGGTCCCCCTCCCATCAGTACTGGTGGGTCCTGCTGCTGGCCAGATCCCTGCTTGCCAGCCGCCCGCCCACCAGCAGTGAGCGGGAGGGTATACAGTGGTTGATGATGGAGGTGAGTGTACAAGGCTGGTGGTGGGGCAAAGATGGACCAGCAGGGGGAGTGGCCACCCCTGCATGTTTCCTCACACAGCCCCCACTGTGTGCCAGCTCTCAGCCAGCAGGGCTCCGACCCCCATCCTGTTTCCTGCCAGCACTGAATGCAGGTGAGTGCAGTAGGCGCCAGGCAGCAGTGTTACATGTCATCTCTGCTTCCCACCCTTCAGCCCTTTATATGCTCCCCCTCTCACTGTCCTCTCCGTGCTTTGCCTCTTCACCCCTCTAGCCCTGCTACTCCTCCATATCCCTTTTAGTGACCAGGTGACCATGGCAGCTCCAATCAGCAGCACTGACTGGGCCATTAAAAGTCCAGTTCGTGGTGCTGCAGTGCTGAGACAGGCTAGTCCTTACCTGTCCTGGCACTGTACTACGCCCCGAAAGCAGCCAGCAGCAGGTCGGGTCCTAGACGCTGGGGACCACGGAGCTCCTTCACTGCCCCCACCCTGAGCAGTGGCTCTGCACTCCCATTGACTGAGAACCAGACAATGGGAGCTGGCTGGGAGGTGGTGCCTGCAGGCAAGAGCCTCCTGGCCCCCCCACCTAGGACTCAGACCTGCTTGTTGCTTCCAGGCCACGCACAGCATGATGCCAGGACAGGCAAGCAGTCTGCCTTAGCCCCACTGCGCCACTGACTGGGAACCGACCAAGGTAAGCCTGTGCCCCGAGCCCCAGCCCTGAGCTCCCCCCAAAGCCAGAGCACCCTCCTGCACCCCAAACCCTTCATCCCCGGCCCCACCCTAGAGCCTGCAACGCCAGTCCAGAGCCCTGACCCCCTCCTGCACCCCAACCCCATGCCCCAGCCCAGACCCCCTTCCCGCACTCCAAATCCCTCAACTCTACTCCTCAAGTCTGGAGCCCCCTCCTGCACCCCAAACTCCTCATCCCCAGACCCCACACCATCAGATGGAGCCCTCATCCCTCCCATACCCCAACTCCCTGCCCCAGCCCAGAGCCCCCTCCCACACCCTGAACCCTTCATTTCTGGTCCCGCCCCAGAGCCTGCACCCGCAGTTAGAGCCCTCACCCCCTTCCGCATCCCAACCATCTCTCCCAGCCCAGTGAAAGTGAGTGAGGTTCGGGGAGAACGAGCCACTGAGGGAAGAGGAATGTAGTGAGAGGGGGTAGGGCCTCGGGGAAGGGGCAGCACTAAGGTGTTCAGTTTTGTGCAACTAGAAAGTTGCCAATCCTAATATCCCCCTGGCAAGGTGCAGCACTGTATGGAGAACCAGCCCTTGGCCTGGAATGTTGAGTTCACCAACAGCCTCGCCAGCAGGCTCCTTCCTTCTCCCAGGTGCCCCAGGAAAGTCCAAGAACCTCTGGCCTGGGGCGCTGGCCAGGAGGAGCCGAGCCCTGCATGTGCCAAAGCCTCGCACAGCACTAGCATGGGGAAACCTCTCCACCTCTCAGTTAAGCTCTGGAGTTGGGGTCTGGGGAGTGATTTCCAGCCTGTTCACACTCCAAACCTGCAGAGTCCACAGAAGATCCCCAGGCAGGGGCATAGTGCCTCCTCACCCCTCCCCCATGCCGTGGGTCCTGCCCCCAGGGAGCACAGGGCTGTTCTGTCCCCTAAGCACCCTCCTAGGCACCCTGAGCCACCACCTCTCTGGCCAGGTAAAGTGAAGCCCCTGCAGTCAGGTTCCCTGGGCCCTGGTGCACAATGCATCCTTAGAGCTTAACCCCTTCCTGCCCATCAGGGGCGGCTCCAAGCCCCAGCACGCCAAGCATGTGCTTGGGGCGGCAAGCCGTGGCTGGCGCTCTGCCGACACCACGAGGGCGGCAGGCAGGCTGCCTTCGGCCTTCAGAGGGAAGCTGCGGGACCAGCGGACCCTCTGCAGGCAAGCCGCCGAAGGCAGCCTGCCTGCCGTGCTTGGGTTGGCAAAATGCCTAGAGCCGCCCCTGCTGCCCATGCTGTAGCCAGAGGCGTGTGGTTTATGTTGGTGGCCAGCAGTAGCCTGAAGGTGTTCACTGCCTTTTGACACTGTGCCGGCAGGAAGGGACAAGCTGCTTTCAGCCGGGCCAGGTCATCCCTCTTCCTTCCTGTCTCCCCGCCCACAGCTGGAAGCAGCTCCCATCCCTTCCCACCCACACAGTGCAGAAAGGTTGTGCTGTTGGCCACATTCTGGTGTGAACCCTGGCAGGAATCTGCGGAGGGGGGGATATGACCCTGCATGCCCCCCTGTGTTGCCTCGGGAAGACGCGGTGCCAGATACCAGGAGAGGTGGGTCCATCCCAGGGGGCTGAGCTAGGCATAGAGGACGGAAATAGGGTGACCAGATAGAAAGTGTGAGAAATTGGGATGGGGGTAGGGGGTAATAGGCACCTATATAAGAAAAAGCGCCAATATTGGGACTGTCCCTATAAAATCAAGACATCTGGTCACCCTAGGTGGAGAGCAGTGGACAGGGAGGGTCGGATAGGTCAGTCTCTCACTGTCATAAACAGATAGCTAAGGGTTAGTGTTCTTTTACCTGTAAAGGGTTAACACAGGGAACCAAACACCTGACCAGAGGACCAATCAGGAAACAAGACTTTTTCAAATCTGGGTGGAGGGAAGTTTTGGGTGTGAGTTCTTTGTTCTTTGTCTTGGGTCTGACCCTCTCGGCTCTGAGAGTGATCTTTCTGTCTCCTGCCTTTCTAATCTTCTGTTTCCAAGTTGTAAGTACAAGGATAGTAAGACAATAGGTTTATATTGTTTTCTTTTGTATTTACATGTGTATAGTTGCTGGAATGTGTTAAATTGTATTCTTTTTGGATAAGGCTGTTTATTCATTTTTTTCCTTTAAGCAATTGACCCTGTATATTGTCATCTTATTACAGAGACTATTTTTAATGTCTTTTTCTTTCTTTTTTTATATAAAGCTTTCTTTTTAAGACCTGTTGGAGTTTTCCTTTAGTGGGGACTCCAGAGAATTGAGTCTGCAGCTCACCAGGGAATTGGTGGAAGGAAAAAGTCAAGGGGAAAATCTCTTTGTGTTAGATTTACTAAGCCTGACTTTGCATACCCTCTGGGTGAGGGGGAGAGATTAGATCTCTCGGTACTTGTGTTTCCAGGACTGGAAGCAGGGAATCTCCTAGGGTCGTCCAGGGAGGGGAGCCTGGGACGAAGTAACAAGGAAACAAGGGGAGGGGGTTATTTCCCTTTGTTGTGAGACTCAAGGAATCTGAGTCTTGGGGTCCCCCAGGGAAGGTTTTGGGGAGACCACAGTGAGCTAGGCACTGTATAATTCTTAGCTGGTGGCAGCGATACCAGGTCCAAGCTGGTAACTAAGCTTGGAGATTTTCATGCTAACACCCACATTTTGGACGCTAAGGTCCATATCTGGGAAAAAAATGTTATGACATGGTGTGCAGTGGTGTGGATAGATAGAATCCAGAAGCCAGTAGGAATATTATATTTTTCTTTTCTCTGCTAGGGGCTTTTAAGCAGAGAGGGTTTGGTTTTAAAAGGAACCAGAGAGAATTTTTTTTTTGTTCTCTCCTGGCAGTAGCTTGCATATTAAGCAAGGAACCATTAAGGAACTATTAAGGGTCTTTTGTCAGACAATAGCACTCTGATTGAGAGTCAAGTACCCAGCTCAATACACATGCAAATAAAGTGGTTTTTCTGGTTTACTTTACATTTAAAAGATTAGCTAGAGGAAGAAAGGGAAAAAGGCACTGTTGCTAGGCAGACCCCAGGAGGCAACAGAACCTGCAGTTCAGTCAATAAACACCAGAGGGCACCCCAACACAAGAAAACAGAAACCATGACTTCCAAGGAAAAAAGGCAGGCAGAAGAATAAATTAAAGAAGCCGAATACAGGCGACAACTGGGAAAAAGAGGTGGAGCTGAAAGAAAAGGACGAAAACATCAAACTGGCAGCCTACAAAAGAGGCAGCCCACAAAAGAAAACTAGAAGAAGAAGAGATGGCCCACAGAAGGAAACAAGAAGAAGAAGAGGCAGCCTACAAAAGACAGATAGAACTCCAGAGGGAGACCCACCGACAGGCCATAGAATTAGAAAAGGCTAAGCAACAAAACACAGCCAATCCTAACAACCCTGCGCCAATGATTGTTCCACGGCACAGGAAATTTCCCACCTACAAGGCAGGTGATGACACCGAGGCCTTCTTAGAAAATTTTGAAAGAGCCTGTCTTGGGTACAGCATCTCTGAAGATCAGTACATGGTAGAATTGAGGCCACAGCTCAGCGGACCTTTAGCAGAGGTGGCAGCTGAAATGCCTAAGGAGAAAATGAACGACTATGAACTTTTCCAAACCAAGGCCAGATACAGAATGGGGATAACCCCGGATCATGCCTGTCGGCGTTTCAGAACCCAAAAGTGGAAACCAGATGTGTCATTTCCCAAACACGCCTACTACTTTAGGAAAAATTATGAGGCCTGGATATCAGGAAACAATGTTAAATCCATAGACGAACTGCACCTCCTCATACAAATGGAGCAGTTCTTGGATGGTGTTCCTGAGGACATAACACAGTACATACAAGATGGAAAACCCAAAAATCTCACTGAGGCGGAGGAGATTGGAGCCAGATGGATGGAAGTGGCAGAAAGCAAGAAAGCTACAGTCAAGGGGAACGAATACCCCAGAGGGCACACCGACAATAAAACCTACAACCGAGGGCAGCCAAAGACCCCACCTACAACCCAAGTAAAGCCACAGATGCCCTATTCTTCCACCTCACCAGTCTCCAGTAACTCACCTCGACCCAGTGACCAGTCAGCTGGAAGATGCTTTAAGTGTAATGAACTGGGACATATCAAGGCCAACTGCCCAAAGACCGCCAACCGAGTGCAGTTCATTACACCACCGTCACACTAAAGATCCCCAGGCCCAGATGCCTCTCAAATACCCTTAGAGCAAAGGGAAAATTTGAGAGTGGGCGGAAAGAAGGTTACTGTGTGGAGAGACACGGGGGCACAAGTGTCAACTATCCACCAATCCTTCGTCGACCCCAAATTCATCAACCCAAAGGCCCAAGTGACAATTTACCCCTTCATGTCACAAGCTGTAGACTTGCCTACAGCTGAACTGCCCGTCCAGTACAAAGGCTGGTCAGGAAGGTGGACTTTTGCAGTCAATGACAATTATTCCATCCCCATGCTACTGGGGGAAGACTTGGCCAACCAGGTGAAGCGGGCCAAGAGAGTGGGAATGGTTACACGTAGCCGAACCCGGCAAGCTTCCAGACCCATTCCTGTTCCTGAGCCGTCCACAGACGCCCCGTCTGTGTTACCAGAGACCCAGACAGAGGTAGTGGACCCGGATTCGATGCCAACCACTGAAACAGCCACAGCACCTCCAGTCCCAGGCCCGGAACTGGAATAGCAACCAGCACCAGCAATTGCAACCACATCTTCAAACTCAAAGCCAGAGGGCGCCAGCGAGTCAGAACTGGCAGTAGCAACAGACAGCCATACCCAAAAGGCTCAGCCAGAGCCTGAAATAACCTCAGGTGCACCAGCGGAGAGCGGTTCACCAGCAATGGAAACAACCCCATCACCTACATCGCTTCCAGAGGGACCAAGCCCAAGTCCCCAGTCTGAGGAAGAACTGGTGACCCCAGCCTCAAGGGAACAGTTCCAGACTGAGCAGGAAGCAGACGACAGCCTTCAGAAAGCTTGGGCGGTGGCACGGAGCACCCCACCGCCTCTCAGCTCTTCTCACCGATCCCGTTTTGTTATAGACCAAGGACTTTTATACAAGGAGATTCTTTCTGGTGGACACCGGGAAGAATGGCAGCCGCAAAAACAGTTTGTGGTTCCGACTAAGTACAGGGGGAAGCTTTTAAGCTTAGCCCATGATCATCCCAGTGGCCATTCTGGGGTGAACAGAACCAAAGACAGATTGGGGAAGTCCTTCCACTGGGAGGGGATGGGCAAGGACGTTGCCAAGTATGTCCGGTCTTGTGAGGTATGCCAAAGAGTGGGAAAACCCCAAGACCAGGTCAAGGCCCCTCTCCAGCCACTCCCCATAATTGAGGTCCCATTTCAGCGAGTAGCTGTGGATATTCTGGGTCCTTTCCCAAAAAAGACACCCAGAGGAAAGCAGTACGTACTGACTTTCGTGGACTTTGCTACCCGATGGCCGGAAGCAGTAGCTCTAGGCAACACCAGGGCTAACGCTGTGTGTCAGGCCCTAACAGACATTTTTGCCAGGGTAGGGTGGCCCTCCGACATCCTTACAGATTCAGGATCTAATTTCCTAGCAGGGACCATGAAAGAACTGTGGGAAACTCATGGGGTGAACCACTTGGTTGCCATGCTGTACCACCATCAAACCAATGGCCTGGTGGAAAGGTTTAATGGAACTGTGGGGGCCATGATACGTAAATTCGTCAATGAACACTCCAATAATTGGGACCTAGTGTTGCAGCAGTCGCTGTTTGCCTACAGGGCTGTACCACATCCCAGTTTAGGGTTTTCACCATTTGAACTTGTGTATGGCCACGAGGTTAAGGGGCCATTACAGTTGGTGAAGCAGCAATGGGAGGAGTTTACACCTTCACACACACACACACACACACACACACACACACACACACACACACACGAGAGAGAGAGAGAGAGGTGTACAGGAGTGAGTGAGTGTGTCACCTCTCCCCCTGTGTATGGGGGGGGTAGAGGTGTGTGTGTCACCCCTCCTCATGTGAACTTTAAAGATAAGCAGGTAAATAAAAAGAATCCAGCTACACAGTATTTCTTTTTAAACAGGGCTCAATCATCTTGATGTTAATTTGAATGTTTGTACTGCTTAGTTCTGATTGATTGCCTGGTAATTTTACCAGGTGTTCCGTATTCAGCATATGGAAATATGGTCACCCTAAAACACAGTGACGCAGATACTAACAAAACTGATCAGCGAAGTGAACCTATACCAGCTAGTAGGTGCAACCTGAATCCATTTTTAACAAGGATTATAGCTGGATTTTTGTCCATATTTAACAATCACATTGCTTAATCCCTGGGCCATTCCTCTCATTTCGCCAGCAAATTATGCAGCAGAACATTTTCCCTATATGTCTAATGGAAATACATAATCCTTATCCACTGTACAACTAATAAGACCCATTAACTAACTTCATATTATGTATAGTACCACTGTGTTCACTATCCTCTTGTAGGGCATTTTGTTTTGGCCATGCTCAATGAGAGCTATTTCTATGCCAAGTTTCAAACTTCCATTGTATTTGTATCTCAGTTCAAAAAAGTGTCATTAAAATTATTTTCAAATGTGAAAAGTTTTTTTCCCCCCATTCTCTTATAACACAAACATCTGTTGGGAATTAATTCAAACATTTAAAAAAAAAAAACACCCTTGGCCAGGGTGAAGCGTGGTAAATTTAATCTCAAAATGGTAAATTACAAGTATTGCAAAACACAAGCTTATAATAGAAACTGTTTTACAACCTTAATTTTAGTGAAGCCTCTTGGGGATAAAATAGTAAGCAGAACAGCTCCTGTTTTTCCTCACAAGATTTCAAGAAACAGAGTAATTCAACAATTTAGCTATTCATTTCAAGGAAATTCTGAGTTAATTGAATTGAAAATCTTCTGCTTTAGTTGATAGAGATGGCACCATCTAGTAGACATACATCAGATTTCAGGAATTAGTATTAAATTGTTTAAATCCAGACAATATTATAATTTGACTTTTTTTATTTCCACAGAAGTATAATTATAAATTATTAATAATTAGTTATTATTTTGTATAACTTTTTAAAGTAAAATAAATGTCTTTAAATCAATGGAACAATGCACAGGAATAAAGTTAAGCATGTGCAATATTTACACAGCCAAATGGAAGTAGCCCTTGGAAAATACCCTTCGAAGAAGTGACAGTTCTCTTCTTGACTTAGATAGTGGAACAATTCTATCTCACCCTCCCCTTTATGGCCCTAGTATGGGGCATGCAGGGGTAGACAGGGTATGTTGCTGGAGTGCAATACTTTCCAGCTATTTTTAGCTCTTCGGGGCCCATAGCAGACCATGTACAGTCTCAGAATAAATTAGAGCAATTCTGAGTCTTATTGCTACTTTTGCCTCACATTATTTACATTGACCCTTGTGTTTCCCCATCTATATCATGTGGTGTAGAGGGGAGAAAAATCTACTGTGAAGGCCATTGCTGACCCATGGAAAAGGGAATAAAGCTGTACTCATCATACCCATTTTTTGCTTCAGCCATGAGCTAATTGGTAAAAAGTGGGCAGATCAAGGGGAGGAGATGCACTGGGCACCCTTCCACAAAACTGGGCCTAGCCATCATGAAAGATGCCTGAAGCAGTATTAACTCCTGCTCCATCTTTTAGACTTATCTCCACGGAATCACAAGGCAAGGCTACACTACACAGTCGTAATCAGTAACTTTATGTAACTGAATGACTAATTATTGCTTCTGCCAGCTCTGTTTTTTCTCTCCAGACTATTGCAATTATGCCAAATATACACATCTGAAATGGATTTCCAGGCTTATATTTACAGTAGCATTTGAACTTTAATCGCAGAGTTAAACACAAAGCCTGTTCACCTCTTAAATTTCATTTAAGCTTTGTTGAGGGTCTTTTGCAATGTTGTGAAGGCCAAGACTACAACAGGTTAAAATAAATGGACCAGATAAATACATGTAGGATAAGTCCATCAACGGCTATTAGCCAGGATGGGCAGGGATGGTGTCCTAGCCTCTGTTTGCCAGAGACTGGGAATGGGCGATAAGGAATGGATCACTTGATGATTACCTGTTCTGTTCATTCCCTCTGGAGCACCTGGCATTGGCCACTGTCGGAAGATAGGATACTGGGTTAGATGGACCTTTGGTCTGACCCAGTATGGCCATTCTTATGTAATTAAGTCAATCTAAGTTACATCGATGTATAGCCACTGCAGTAACTGAATAGGTTTTACATGTCTACGTTACACTCCTTGTGTTGGTGGTGTGTGTCCTCACTGGGAGTATTTGCACCAATTTAACTGCCAGTGTGGGGCATTTTGGGATGGTTTCTGAAAGGCAGCAACAGTCAATGTAAGCAACAGAGTGTCTACACTGACACTGCGTCGACCTAACACTGACACTGCTTCGACCTAACTACATTGACTTAAGTGCTATTCTTCTCATGGAGGTGGATTATTAAGCTGGTGTAGTGGGTGAGTTACATCATTGAGAGCTGTATTTGAGTGTAGATGCTTACAGAGTTAGGCCAATGTAAGCTGCCTTCCAACAACGTAACTCTGTAGTGTACACCAGGCCACAGAGTACACAGTGGGGCAGTGAGTCAATGGCAGAACAGGTTTTAACCCTACTGTGTTGCCCTGGCTGTGGACAGGAGTGGTGCCAGGGTTTTTGGCGCCCTAGACAGGGGGTCCTTCTGTGCTCCCGGTCATTGGCGGCAATTCTGCGGTGGAGGGGTCCTTACGCGGTTCCGGGTCTTCGGGGCACTTTGGCGGCAGGTCCCGGAGTGAGTAAAGGACCCGCTGCAGAATTGCTGCCAAAGACCCGGAGTGCGGAAGGACCCCCTGCCGCCAAATTGCCGCCGAGGATGGCAAAATGCCGCCCCCCCCAAATCCTAGCACCCTAGGCTACCACCTAGGTCGCCTAAATGGAAGCGCCGGCCCTGGATGTGGAGGGAGTTATGTAGCGGAGCTCAGAGGGGAATCTGCACAACTGGATACATTCCATAGTGTTTGACACCAGGATCTCTAGCTTTCTACTCCCTTTTTTGGTCTGGCTCCCTGCCTATTCTGCACTGTTACTATTTCTGCAGACTGTAGGGAGAATGCCTGGACTCTGCAGCTCCAGTGGAGTTTTTCCATTAATGTATTCCCCTGCATGAGCTTTTGCACAGGAGCAGAGCATATGGGCACTTGTATTTTAATATATCCAAATGATAGATCTCTGTAATTAAGAACCACATGGTACTGAACCTAACCTTGTTTTAAAACCTCTAGTCTAGGTAGCTTAATGAAAGTCAACAGTAATTTTTGGCATACAAAAAAAGCATTAAGGCAGCGCGCGCACGCACACACACACACACACACACACACACACACACACACACACACACACACACACACACACACACACACACGCAGCTGAAACTCTTCAGGAAAAGCCAGAGGGGCCTGATGCCGTCATCACTGATGTGAGGAATGAGATATGTCAAAGACATGAGAGTCATATGGGAAATGAAGTGAAGCAAAGTGGAGGAGCAGAGGCCCACCCACCTGCAAAGAGCAAAGATTAGATGTACAGCTTGTTTGAGCTTTGTCCCTTGCTGCCTGATTTGGCTGCAAAACCACCTGCCCCTCCAAATAAAATGGTACTTATGCTAGCCTGCTCTATTCCCTTACCCAATCATTTTTCTCTCCAAAGAATAGATTTCTCAATGGAAAAAGAAGCATTTTAGTTTTTACTTATTCATATCCGCTCTTCACAAATGCTAGGGCTGCCAATATCAGCACCTGAATCTACATCTGATGATAAATTTGTGGTGTGTTCTATTGGTTAGAATAAATCTCTAAGAATTCAGAGAATCCTGAGTTCCAATCCACACAGAATTAGTCTGTGAACTGGGGAAAATCACTTGACCTATTTTTTATTTATTGCTTTTCTAAGAGCAAATTAGTACTTGGGGAGTCTGACCACTCCCATGTCAATGTGCCGTGCCCTGGAGAGTCTAAAACTATAAATGAAAAGCAAATCAGTATTTAGGCCCATTCCATCCTTTGAACCTACAACCTACACAAAAGGTGAAAGTTTATGAGTCTTCCAGTCATCACATCATTTTGTTTCAGTTGAACACATCCCTAAATTATTTCAAATGATAGCAAATTTTACAAAAGGTATGCTAAAGCAAATAAATTCCAAATAAAAATAAAATCCATAATATGGTTTTGTATATAATGTAAGAGAAATACCATTTCAACTTGAGTTTGTTTAATGTTAAAAAGATGGCGAGCATTTGAGAAGGTTGTGATCAGTCTTATTAGATGAAGCATTCAGTAATTAACGCCCAAAAGTTATTAAACTAGTAAGATATCAAATTCTCATGATTTCTGAAAATCTCAAACATTTTGTGGATTTCTCTCTGATTTTTTCCCTTAAATCAAAAATAGTTTATAACATTAAGATTCCCTGTGAAATGGTTGAATATTTTATCTGTGAAATTCAGGAGATGGGGGAAGAGAATTAGGAGAAGGAAATGAGGGCGGGGGAAACACCACAGGAATTAAAAACAGGGGGCTCATCTAAACACAAACTTGCACAAGTTAAGCCAACGGCATTTTTTTAAGGTGATTTAATTAAGCCAGTGCAAAATCCTCTGTAGAAATTGTTACAATAGAACCTCAGAGTTAAGGACACCACAGTTACAAACTGACCAATCAGCCACACAACTCATTTGGAATGGGAAGCACAATATCAGGCAACAGCAGACACACACACACACACACACACACACACACACACACACACACACACACACACACACACACACACACACACAAAGTAAATACAATACACTACTGTGGTAAATGTAAGCTACTAAAAAAATAAAGGGAAAGCAGCATTTTTCTTCTGCATAGTAAGTTTCAAAACTGTATTTAGTCAGCATTCAGTTGTAAATGTTTGAAAGAATCACCATAATGTTTTGTTCAGAATTACGAATAACCTCCATTTCCGACGTATTTGTAACTCTGAGGGTCTACTATAGTTCCATTTAAGAACAGCTTATAATGATTTAATTTATGTTGATTCTGATGCAACTTGCTCATGTAGAGCAGCCCAGAAAATAAAACCAGAAAAACACATAGAAAAGTGAGAAGCAAAAAAAGAGAATAGTCTGAAAAAGACAAGAGATAGGGAGTAAGAGAGAGAGAGGGAAAAAAATTATGTCATGTCACAAGGGGATATAGGAGTCTCCAGGCACGGATGCATTACATGGAATGGGCTTCAACCAAAAGAAGGTTATCTACTCATTTCCAAATGGTACAGAACCCATCATATGTATGAGTAGTAAATTGTTCCTCCCAATGTCCCAAAGTGGTTATTTCATTGGTCATTGTGTTGCCCAGTTATAAAGTATGATTAGCTTAATAAGTCCTTTCTTGAGGTCCATACAATGAAACATTTTGAAAACCAAGAAATGAAGGATCAGAATTTTGGGAGGAAAGATATCTTTTTCTTTTGAAGTAATCAGTTAAAAGTTGGTGAACCATTTTGTTTAGATAATTCTGGAGTACTTTATCATCCTCTCTAGTCTTAACTGACTACACAAATTTGTGCTCCCGCAAATGTTGACACCTCATGATTTGCTGCCTCATCCAGATCATTAATAATGTTAATATGTTGACCACCATCAATGCTAGTATAGATCTCTGGATCACCTTACTTTTAACCCTTTTCCATGCTGAGTAATGGGCATTTATTCTTACTTTTTATTTCCTATCTCTTAACCTGTTTTAAGTGTCTAAGTGACCTATGTTCAAAATTGATTTAGTCACTTAGGGTACGTCTACACTATCCGCCAGATTGGCGGGTAGCGATCGATCTATCAGGGATCAATTTATTGCGTGTAGTGTAGATGCGATAAATCAATCCCTGATCGCTCTCCCATTGACTGCTGAACTCCAACAGTGCGAGAGGTGGAAGCAAAGTCAACGGGGGAGCCACAGCTGTCGATCCCGTGCCGCGAGGACGCGAAGTAAGTAATTTTAATTCAATCAAAGATACGTCGCCTTCAGCTATGCTATTCTCGTAGCTGAAGTTGCTTATCTTAGATCGATTCCCGCTCCCCCAATGTAGACCAGGCCTTAGGCTCAGATTCTCAAAGGTATTTAGGTGCCTAACTCCAATAATCAAAGGAAATTAGGTACCTAGGCACTTTTAAAAATCTCACTAGCTGCCTAAATGCCTTTAAAAATCTGGCCCTTAGGCACTTCTGAAAAATGTATCCATAGTACCTGAAATTTGGCTAGAAATTACTCTAATATTGGTAACTCTAAGTTCTAAAGATAGCTGCTTTTAGTTAAAACTTTAAGAAATTAATTCTACTATAGTATTTCATTCTTCATTTCCTTTAGCATCCACTGAGGAATACTATCAGGTCATGATAATTTAAATACATTACCTTTTTTCTGGTACAAATTATCTCACTGCTAATTCCTTACTTTCATTTCCTATAAAGCACAATCCCAGTTTAGGTATTTTACCATAAGCCCCTGCAGAGATAGGGAAATCCTTGCAAGTTTTAAGTCTACATAAACTATTTCAAGGCATACAAATTGCTACTAAATTTAATAGACAAGGTGGATGAGGTAATATCTTTTATTGAAGCAGCTTCTATTGGTGAGGGACACAAGCTTTTGAGTTAACACAGAGCTCTTCTTCAGCTCTGTGTAAACTCAAAAGCTTGTCTCTTTCACGAACAGAAATTGGTCTGATAAAAGATCTTACAGTACCTCACCCACCTTGTCTATCTGATATCCTGGAACTAACAATTACAACATTACAAACTAAATTAAATAGTTCACTTTAAAAGGAATACAGTATTTCAGTTTGAACACAATCCAATATGTACAGTCTGCCTCCTGAGAAGACTGTCTTTATATTTTATGTTTGCAGGTTTTAGTGGGACCAGAAGATGGCAGCAAGTGTCGACCAGAACTTTATCAAGCTACTTCACACCTTCAGAGCAAATTAATATCCTTTGTAATACAAGCATTTGCTTTGAATGTTGTGCATAACAAAAAAGAGCTGATTTACATTTGCATCAGTTCCATTATTCTTACACAGGGAAGTAAGAAGGCTAATCCATTTCAAACAGATTTATCCATTTGAAAAGACTGACATTGTGAGAGGTTGTCAGTGTGCATATGCCAAACAAATAATGTAATGAGCTGGCCCATATATTCCCAGATACTAAAGCCATATGTATTTTTATAATTGATGTTCAACAAGGGCTGCTTGTTTAATTTCATCTCTGAAGTTTTCCTTAGTGCAAGTTTGTAAAGATGTCTATTTCTAAATAGAAACACCAAGATTTGAAAACAAAGACAATAAGCTTTTCTTATACCTACATATATATTAATTTCAAGCTAGCTTCCACATTCCTTATTGATGCAAAACTGTCCTTGATTTTAGTGAGAGTATTAAGAACTGAGTAGAGACTATAGTATTTGCCCATTCATGAGTAACTGTAACATTACACTTACCTAAAGTCTGTCAGCAACTGAATGTTTGTAAAAATATTAGTTTAAAATCCTCTGGATTACATTCCACCCCCAGCTCTACCTAGGCAATCCCACAGATTGAACTGTGCTCTCTGATTTACATAAGTGAGGATAGACCAGAGGAGAGCTGAAAGAATCATAACAAAACTCATATACATGTCATAAAATGCCATTCTTACTACATCACCATCTTTTGAAGAGAAGCAATTTAGATATTTTATGAGGACTTTGTTATGTTAATAGAAACTATAATATCAATGAAAAGTCATAAGACAATTGCCTCTATTAGATACAATAACATTTAGACTTTGTGATATTAGAGCTTTACCAAAAAAAAATCTATAAATCGCTATATGAGTAAGGATCTCATGATCTACCCAATAAACTGCAACTGCATCATAGTGAGTATTTCGACACATTACTAACAATGCTATCACCTCAATCATTCAAGAATTTGTACCTGCTAAATCTTTCATGTTCTATTAACATAAGAAATATCATCCTTGTATTGTATTTTTATTGTTCAAGTGTACTTTGTTTTTTTTTTTTTACTAATTTTATTTAGTTTGAGCATGTCCGTGTCATAACATTTTTCCCAGATCTGGACATTAGCGTCCAAAATATGGGTGTTAGCATGAAAACCTCCAAGCTTAGTTACCAGCTTGGACCTGGTAAAGCTGCCACCAGCCAGGAATCTATACAGTGCCTAGCTCACTGTGGTCTCCCCAAAACCTTCCCTGGGGGACCCCCAGACTCAGATTCCTTGAGTCTCACAACAAAGGGGAATAAACCATTTCCCTTCCCCCCTCCGAGTGTTCCCTCCCTGGGTTCCTGGAGAGATATACAGAAGCAAGCTCCGTGAATCTAAACAGAGGTACTCCACCCTCCCTTTTTCCAGTCCTGGAAAACAGAAGTACCGAGAGCTAATCTCTCTTCCCCCCTCACCCAGAGGATATGCAAAGTCAGGCTTAGTAAATCTAACACAAAGAGATTTTCCCCCTGATTTCTTCCTCCCACCAATTCCCTGGTGGGCTGCAGACTCAATTCCCTGGAGTCCCCACTAAAGAAAAACTCCAACAGGTCTTGAGAAGAAAGCTTTATATAAAAAGAAAGAAAAGGACATAAAAATGGTCTCTCTGTATTAAGGTGACAAATACAGGGTCAATTGCTTAAAAGAAAAAATGAATAAACAGCCTTATTCAAAAAGAATACAATTTAAGACATTCCAGCAAATATACACATGTAAATACAAAAGAAAACAATATAAACCTTATTGTCTTACTATCTTTGTACTTACAACTTGGAAACAGAAGATTAGAAAGCTGGAGATGGAAAAATCACTCTCATAGCTGAGAGAGTACAGACACAAAACAAAGAACAAAGAACTCATACCCAAAACTTCCCTCCACCCAGATTTCCTGATTGGTCCTCTGGTCAGGTGTTTCAGGTTACTCCTTCCCAGGTGAAAGAGACATTAACCCTTAGCTATCTGTTTATGACACGCCCCCCAAATTGCAGACAGTGGGGAACCTCACTGGCGGCGGTTTCCTCCTAGAACTTTAAAATAAACAGATTAATATAACACATGCACCTTTACATATACCACTAAGTATATAACTAACAGACTTTTACGTTTTAAGAATACTTTTTAACTACTGGATTCTGGGAAACTCTCACGGGAGAGTGCATCAGCTACTTTGTTAGAAGCTCCTGATATGTGCTGAATTTCAAAATCAAATCTTGGAGAGCTAAACTCCAACGAAGAAGTTTCTTGTTGTTCCCCTTGGCAGTATGAAGCGCAGCATGGTCAGTTTGTAGCTGGAACCGCCGTCCTCAAACATATGGGCGTAGCTTTTTCCAGGGCGTACACAATGGCATAGCATTCCTTTTCACTGACTGACCAGTGACTTTCCCTCTCAGACAGTTTCTTGCTGAGAAACACGACAGGATGGAAGTTGTGATCCATTGCTTTCTGCATGAGAACTGCTCCTATACTACGCTCAGATGCATCCGTGGTTACTAGGAATGGCTTGTCAAAGTCCGGGGCCCTGAGCACAGGGTCAGACATGAGCGTTGCCTTAAGTTGGGTAAAGACCTTTTGACACTCATCAGTCCACTTAACTGTAGTTGGCTGGGTCTTTTTGGTCAGGTCGGTCAGTGGGGCAGCGATTTGGCTGTAGTGTGGTACAAATTGCCTGTAGTACCCGGCCAAGCCTAAGAAGGATTGGACCTGTTTCTTTGACTTTGAGACAGGCCACTTTTGGATAGCATCCACCTTGGCCTGTAGGGGGTTTATGGTTCCTCGACACACCTGGTGTCCCAGGTAAGTCACTCTGTTTTGGCCTATTTGACACTTTTTGCCTTAACAGTTAGTCCGGCCTGCCTGATGTGCTCAAAGACCTTTTCCAGGTATAGTAGGTGTTCAGGCCAGGAGTCTGAAAAAATGGTCACATTATCGAGGTAGGCAACTGTAAATTTTTCCAGTCCTGCTAGTAGACCATCTACCAGCCTTTGGAAGGTGGCGGGTGCATTTTGCAGCCCGAAAGGAAGGACATTAAATTCATACACCCCCGCATGGGTGACGAATGCTGACCTTTCCTTGGCAGGTACCCTTTGGTTAAGTCTATTGTAGAGATGAACTGGGCACGTCCCAACTTCAATAGCTTATTGGTGCGTGGCATTGGATAGTTGTCCGGACGAGTTACCGCATTTAGCTTACGGTAGTCCACGCAAAAGCGTATTTCCCCATCTGGTTTGGGTACCAGAACCACTGGAGATGCCCATGCACTGGTAGATGAGTGGATTATACCCATCTGTAGCATGTTCTGGATCTTCCGTTCTATAGCAGCTTGGGCGTGAGGAGACACCTGATAGGGTGGTGTTCTAATGGGGTGAGCACTACCTGTGTCAATGGAGAGGTATGCCCATTCAGTCCATCCTGGGGTGGCTGAGAACAATGGGGCGAAGCTAGTGCACAGCTTCTTGATTTGTCGCCCCTGCAGACATTCCAGGGTGGTTGAGAGGTTCACCTCTTCCACGCCACCGTTTTTTTTCCCTTTGTAGTAGACACCTTTAGGCCACTCAGCATCATCTCCCTGGACTGTAAACTGACAAACCTGTAAGTCTCTGGAATAGAAAGGCTTGAGAGAATTAACATGGTACACTCTGGGCTTTAGTGAGGAATTGGGAAATGCTATGAGGTAGTTCACAGTTCCCAGGCGCTCTTGGACCGTGAATGGCCCTTCCCATGATGCTTCCATCTTATGGGCCTGTTGCGCCTTCAAGACCATAACCTGGTCTTCTACCTTGAAGGAACGTTCTCTGGTATGTTTGTCATACCAGGCCTTTTGCTCTTTCTGAGCATCCTTTATGTTCTCTTTAGCAAGGGCTAAAGAGTGTCGGAGGGTGCTTTGTAGGTTGCTTACAAAGTCCAGAATGTTAGTTCCTGGAGAAGGCGTAAACCCTTCCCATTGCTGCTTCACCAACTGTAATGGCCCCTTAACCTCGTGGCCATACACAAGTTCAAACGGTGAAAACCCTAAACTGGGATGTGGTACAGCCCTGTAGGCAAACAGCAACTGCTGCAACACTAGGTCCCAATTATTGGAGTGTTCGTTGACGAATTACGTATCATGGCCCCCAAAGTTCCATTAAACCTTTCCACCAGGCCATTGGTTTGATGGTGGTACGGGGTGGCAACCAAGTGGTTCACCCCATGAGTTTCCCACAGTTCTTTCATGGTCCCTGCCAGGAAATTAGATCCTGAATCTGTAAGGATGTCGGAGGGCCACCCTACCCTGGCAAAAATGTCTGTTAGGGCCAGGCACACAGGGTTAGCCCTGGTGTTGCCTACAGCTACTGCTTCCGGCCATCGGATAGCAAAGTCCACGAAAGTCAGTACGTACTGCTTTCCTCTGGGTGTCTTTTTTGGGAAAGGACCCAGAATATCCACAGCTACTCGCTGAAATGGGACCTCAATTATGGGGAGTGGCTGGAGAGGGGCCTTGACTTGGTCTTGGGGTTTTCCCACTCTTTGGCATACCTCACAAGACCGGACATACTTGGCAACGTCTTTGCCCATCCTCTCCCAGTGGAAGGACTTCCCCAACCGGTCCTTGGTTCTGTTCACCCCAGCATAACCACTGGGATGATCATGGGCTAAGCTTAAGAGCTTCCCCCGGTACTTAGTTGGAACCACCAACTGTTTTTGTGGCTGCCATTCTTCCTGGTGTCCACCAGAAAGAATCTCCTTGTATAAAAGTCCTTGGTCTATAACAAACCGGGATCAATTAGAAGAGCTGAGAGGCGATGGGGTGCTCCGTGCTGCCGCCCAAGCTTTCTGAAGGCTGTCGTCTGCTTCCTGCTCAGTCTGGAACTGTTCCCTTGAGGCTGGGGTCACCAGTTCTTCCTCAGACTGGGGACTTGGGCTTGGTCCCTCTGGAAGCGATGTAGGTGATGGGGTTGTTTCCGTTGCTGGTGAACCGCTCTCCGCTGGTGCACCTGTGAGTATTTCAGGCTCTGGCTGAGCCTTTTGGGTATGGCTGTCTGTTGCTTCTGCCAGTTTTGGCTCGCTGGCGCCCTCTGGCATTGAGTTTGAAGATGTGGTTGCACTTGCTGGTTGCTGTTCCAGTTCCGGGCCTGGGACTGGAGGTGCTGTGGCTGTTTCAGTGGTTGGCATCGAATCCGGGTCCACTACCTCTGTCTGGGTCTCTGGTAACACAGACGGGGCGTCTGTGGACGGCTCAGGAACAGGAATGGGTCTGGAAGCTTGCCTGGTTTGGCTGCGTGTAACCATTCCCACTCTCTTGGCCCGCTTCACCTGGTTGGCCTAGTCTTTCCCCAGTAGCATGGGGATGGAATAATTGTCATTGACTGCAAAAGTCCACCTTCCTGACCAGCCTTTGTACTGGACAGGCAGTTCAGCTGTAGGCAAGTCTACAGCTTGTGACATGAAGGGGTAAATTGTCACTTGGGCCTTTGGGTTGATGAATTTGGGGTCGACGAAGGATTGGTGGATAGCTGACACTTGTGCCCCCGTGTCCCTCCACGCAGTAACCTTCTTTCCGCCCACTCTCAAATTTTCCCTTCTCTCCAAGGGCATTTGAGAGGCATCTGGGCCTGGAGATCTTTTGGGTGATGGTGGTGTAATGACTTGCACCTGGTTGGGGTTCTTTGGGCAGTTGGCCTTTATATGTCCCAGTTCATTACACTTAAAGCATCTTCCAGCTGACTGGTCACTGGGTCGAGGTGGGTTACTGGAGACTGGTGAGGTGGAAGAATAGGGCATCTGTGGCTTTACTTGGGTTGTAGGTGGGGTCTTTGGTTGCCCTCGGTTGTAGGGTTTATTGTCGGTGTGCCCTCTCGGGTATGTCGGGTATAAGACATTCCAGCAACTATACACATGTAAATACAAAAGAAAACAATATAAACCTTATTGTCTTACTATCTTTGTACTTACAACTTGGAAACAGAAAATTAGAAAGCTGGAGATGGAAAAATCACTCTCATAGCCGAGAGGGTACAGACACAAGACAAAGAACAAAGAACTCATACCCAAAACTTCCCTCCACCCAGATTTGAAAAGGTCTTGTTTCCTGATTGGTCCTCTGGTCAGGTGTTTCAGGTTACTCCTTTCCAGGTGAAAGAGACATGAACCCTTAGCTATCTGTTTATGACAGTCCGCTATAACAAATGGTGAAGTAATAAAGCTAGCTGATTAAACTTGTTTTTTTCCCTTCATTTCCACCAAGAATTCACCCACTTAACTTAGTTTTTAATATCTTCTACAAATGGATTCCACAATGCTCCTGTTAAATTTGCATTAAAATTAAGTTAAATAATTTTCAATAATACAAATATCAGATGCCATAATTTTATCTATTATTGTTTGTTTCTGGAAGCACTCACAAGCTGTTCGGCTCTATGCAAATATAAAAGACAACTTGAGCCCTACCCCCAAAAGAGCTTGCACAGTTTAAAAAGAAAGACAGGAAAGGGCTACAACATAAAAGTAAAGTGATCAAGGTAGTGTTTTGCCCCCTAGGGGCCAAATTTTGGCCTCAGAGATCATTGAAAATAACATTTGAGGAGAGAGGGACACACATAGCTCTCCCTGTGATCTTTAAATAGGGACCAACAGACAGCCATGTCTTACCTCTGCCTCATTTTTATGTGCTTCAGGAGGGCAATTCTTTTGTAAATAGCAGATCTTGTAATACTTTTCTCAAATTTTGGTCTGAGATCTGTTCACTTCCAGATTATAGATCAGGGATTCTCAAACTGGGGGTCAGGTCCCCTCAGGGGTCATGAGGTTATTACATGGGGGCAGAGGTGAAACTTAAAGGACTTACCGGTACTCCAGAGTCCTGCAGAGGGGGAGGGGCCTCAACTGGAAGAGGTGTGGTCTCTATCGGAAGAGGTGGGGCCTTTAAATCCCAGGGCTTTTAAATCAGAATTTAAAGGGCTCGAGGATTCGGCTGAAGCTAGGAGCCAGGCCCTTTAAATCACCCCCAGAGCTACCAGCTGCAGAGGAGGCTGGGAGCCCTGGGGTTTGGGCAGGGGTGAAAGTAATTTACATTTCTTACCTATAAGGTCCAATCGCAAGCAACCCACCTCTCCTACGTACTTCATGGATCCCTCCCATTGCATGACATATATAGAGAAAATAAAGCTACTATACTACTACTAGTACTGTCTGTAATAAAACTTTACTATTGGCATAAGCCTGAAAAAGTGAAAACTCACTGTCATGTTTTTCTATGTGTCTTCCCTCCTCCTCCAGCCAGGCTGCTGACACTAGGCTCTGTGCTTTCTCCCTGGCACTCAACAGCTGCAGGGACTTCCCTCTAGCTTGCAGCAGGGAGACTTGCTGAGGGAGGGAGAAGCCTGCCTCCTGCATAAGAACAGTTTAAACTCAGCTGTTCCCTGCATGGTTCAGTAACATTTCAAAGAGGATCTGCAAGCAGTTTGGACATCACAACCATGATCTTCTACTGGGGAGGGAATGGGATAGACTTGAACTTGGAAATGGTTCCTGATTTTGATTGTGTTTTTTGTGTATAGGAGATCCCCTCATCCCGGGGCCAGAAAAGAACTGCCCCTGCCATGGTCACACACACACCCCCACCAACAACAACTGGGAGTGAAATTAACAAGGATGCCAGAAATGGCTCCTAACTCGGGGGATTGAACTTCGCAGGGAACAGCTGAGTTTAAACTATCCTTATGCAGGCAGCAGCAGCAGCAGCAGCAGGCATTTCAGCCAGTCTCCCTACTGCAAGCTAGAGCCTAGAGGAGAACCCCTGCTGTGGGGTGGGGGGAGGAATGCAGAGCCTTTTCTGCAGCCTGGCTGGAGGAGGGGGAGGGAGGAGACGAGAAACCAATGTGACAGTGAGTTTTCCCCTTCCACCTGCTTTTATTAGCTCTGGATTTAAGCTGTGCAGCCAAATGCTTGTATTTGTTGTGTATATTAGTATTGGAGAGACCCCTCTTCCCGGGAGCAGAAAAGGACTGCCCCTGCCATGGTCAAACACACCCTCCTCCTTCCCCCCAGGTACAGTGAGTGAAATTAACAAGGGTGCCAGAAACCACTCCTAACACTTGGGGGCTGAATCACTCAGGGAACAGCTGAGTTTAAATTATTCTTATGTAGGGGGCAGGCTTCTCCCTCCCTCCCTCAGGCAGTCTCCTTTTCTTACCAGTCCTCCATACTGGCCCGTACCGGCTTACTTTCACCTCTGCGTGAGGGAGGTCACAAGCTGTCAGCCTCCAACCCAAACCTTGCTTTGCATCCAGCATTTATAATGGTGTTAAATATATAAAAAAGTGTTTTTAATGTAGGAGGGGCAGCACTCAGAGGCTTCCTATGTGAAAGGGGACACCAGTGCAAAAGTTTGATAACTACTGTTATAGATTGTCCCATCTTTGCCTTTAGGAGATGGAGGAATGACCAGTATATTCCTTATTTCCATGGTATAAGAACCTCCAATTTATCATAGCTAGTCTGGGTTTCTCTATTACTCACTTATTGTCAATGTCTTTTAATCAATTGTTCATACAGATAGTGACAAGGTTTTGAGCCACACAAAGTTCGTAAGCAAATCTGGGAAAGGACATACAGAGTGACAGATATTACCCAACAAGAAGATGGCTATGAGTCTAAATGTGCCTTCTGGTTTTCAACATTGAAGACAGCTCATGGTTTTGGACTGTAATTGAATTAGTTATCAACCCTCCTTTATGTACTACTTATACTCAATTAAGATTCCAAACCATGGAAACTGCTGTCCTCAAAGATAGATAAAGGAGAGTCCCTTCACAACTTTGTTTTTATCCATGAAAACATTAGAGGATCTTCCTTATTAGATTCAGGAATGTAGAATTTTCCAGCTTCCGAGAACATGCTGGATTTTACCTTTTTTGTGTGTGTATATATATATCGAGGTAGCTAGGAATTGAAAGGTGTATACACACAAACACACATATATACACACACTCATATATATATACACATACACACCCTGCTACCTTGATATAACGCCACCTGATATAACATGAATTTGGTTATAACGCAGTAAAGCAGTGCTCCGGATGGGGGGATGGGGGAGACTGCGCACTCCAGAGGATCAAAGCAAGTTCAATATAACATGGTTTCACCTATAACATGGTAAGATTTTTTGGCTCCCAAGGACATCTCAAAAGATAACATTTTAGTATTCTTTCAATCTCTGGTAGTAATTAAATCAGTGGCAATTTCTGCCCTTTTTAGCATCATGACAAAGAAGGGAGTTCTTATGAAGTTTGGACAGATATTTTCAATATATTATTTGCATTACATGGATGCTGCTGTTGTTTTAGATTGTATATGTTTTTTCTTTGTATTTGGCAAAAAACATATCATATGTGATTTAATAAAATTTAAATTGAGTCACCTTCCTATGATTGCAGCAGTATAATCTGTACCAAATTAATGGGGGAGGGGATTGTCCTCCCAAGATCTAGACACAGATATAATCTCACCTCCAGCAGTGATCTCCCTTTCCAAAAATCCTGTGCATAGTGTTTTGTGGATCTAGGCTCCAAGCTGGGGAAGGGTGGCTATATATTGAATGGGATAGAGGGACACACATTGCTCTCCCTTTGATCTTTAAATAGGGACCCACAGACAGCCATGTATTAGGCCAGGTGTCAGAGCTGCAAAGGCACTGAGCCTCCGTGGAGATGCCCTGGCCTACTGAAGATCCAGAAAGTTTAGAGGAAGGTCTCACAAACTATTTCACAGGGACCAACCCTTCCCTGTCCCCCCATTGGAACAATATGGGAGAATTTCCATGAAGGGAAACTTTGAGATTTCCTTCTTCTGAGCTCCCAGTCATAGATTTATTCATAGATCCAGTCAAAGATGTATTTTAGTCATTTCTGGTTTAAATTGAGATCCCTTCCCTTTATAACTCACTTATCCTCCGCCATTCCCAAGTCAAGGGTCGTATATACTGACCCAATAGCATATCTTGAAAACTAGAGCCAATCAACAATTTTAAGCATCATTTTTGTTCTCAGTGACCCAGAATTAGTAAAGTTGGACTACATTTATTTCAGAAGCATTTTGGCTGTAGAGCAGTGTAATTGGAGGATGTGCTGTGTAATAAAGCAAAACAGGTTTCTAATAATAAAAAAAAAAGTAGGTAGCAAAGCAGAAAGGAATATGCACACAATCATGATTTGCCATCCACAGTTACTAGAACTGCCAAGCATAGATACAAACATAGAATGAAGGTGAAAATTAAATCCACAGCAGAGCTAATGAAGACACTATAGAGACATATCAAATGATAATTATTTCATCCTACTTATTTGAAACTCAGGCATCTATTGAACATCTTCCAATGCTGAGATCACAATACTGAAACTTAGTGGCATTGACACCCTAGAGTATGAAAAGTCAGCTAGATGTGATGGAGAAATAAAATGTCGTACAGAATGTTTTTTTAAAAAAAAAGAATATTCTCATTAGCAAATTATTATGTTATTTAGCCATTTTACTAAATCATGATTATCAGAACTCTTTATTAAGTTAATAACTGAAGTCCCTGTGCTCTCCTCCTTCATGGATAAGAACAAAGTAATCCAAAAGCCTTGTAGTTTTACAAGTATGAACAATGTCCTGCATGCTTAAACACCTCCACCGAAAGGTGAATTAATGGAGTAGTTATGCACTGTCATTCAGATCATATCCTTATTCAAGAAGGTCACATATACAATGAAACCACAGTTTAATCAATAGACCTGGAGGAAAGAACCCAACGTGAGTTTGCTGAAATAATGAGAACTTGAGAGCAGAGAAACAGTAGAAACAGATGTAGGAGGAAACTTTAGAGAGAGACATATTGCTGGGTATGGTCACTGCTTGAGGAAACTATACTATTATAAATACTCCTTGCCTCCTTGAATCTGAGGTAAAGACAAAGTGCTTCTAACCTCAGGACTACAGATATTTTGTTGCACTGGAATTTGTTAATGTGTGTTTAAAATAAAAAGTAGGAAGAATGAACTGGCAAAAGAGGATCAGGTTTCAGGAACTATACATAGTTGTGGGACTGGAAAGTTTGGGGTTTCCACATCAATGTGGCATGTAGAGAAACAGCAGAACCTGTAAAACTGGTCACACTCACAATACATATAGTTTAGCATTGTTTCTTAAAACCTGTTTCTGTGTTGCATCACTTCTTGCTAATGAGACTGTCTTCTGTAACAGGAAAGACTAGAAGTTGAATTGGGCTTTAAAGATGTCAGCGCTATTTTTAGAGTCTTCCAAAGTACAGCTCTTTTAATATATATATTTAAATAGCACTATTATAGCAATTCAATCAATAGTTACAGTGCACATCAGCAAGGTAAATTTATGAACTACTAGCCAATAATATGCATTTTTAATCACTCCTGACAGACTTCATATTCTCCAGGAGATAGCATTCTTTTAGAGTGCTATCATACAATGTTCAACAGAGGCCAGGCCATCTGCTTCTAACAATAGGAAGCAGACTAGAGCTAAATTAACTATGTTCCAAAAATGAATTCTGACTAAAGATAACCAGAAATGTGGAAGAATGGCAGACATCTGACACGCTGGCAAAAAGTAAATAGAATCACAAAGGGCAAAACACCCATTGATGTCAGAGAGATTTATTAAGTTGGACATCAGTATGTTACAATATTCTTTTTAATTAATTTTAAGAAATACAGAAAACTGCTGCCTCAAGTAATGAGAAAACCCATTTACAGACCAAAGCACAACTTTGAATAAACATAAGGAGCCTGATTCACACCTGTTTTACTGCAGTTTTATGCCAATGTGACCCGATTGACTTTATTGGAGTTATACCAGCATAAAACTGGAGTAACACAGTGGTGAATCATCCCCAAGATGTTTTATATTCACTACTTTATTGCCAAATAGGTCTAAGGAGCATAAGAAGAGAGAGTGGTGAGAAATTAAGAATAATAATAAGGAAGAGAAGAAAAGGGAAGAAAGATGAAACCTTACTAAAGAAGAGAATTCATCACTGATAGTCACAAAACCAATCCCAGGTGCTCTCATACTTTTCTTCATTGATTTGCAATTATTATGTGATTCTCCTCCCCCAACCCCCCATGAGAATAAGATAGAGATAACATGCCTTCAGAGTCAAGGAAGTCTTATTTTAGTTTTGATTTTTTTTCCATTTTATATAATTACTATAAAGAGGTACTAGTCCTCTGAAACAAATAAAAAACACTAGCTGCTCCTTCGACAGTGCCAGCAATTGGGTAACACATGCCCCTCTGAATAAGGTGAGCAAAGTGAGAGACCACAGCAGCTGTAAAGACAAATGCAATCACGCAAGGAGTTATCAGCTTTATGAATTGAGAAGTCTTGACACTACTTGACATTCATTCTCAATTATCAAGCACAGGTTTCTCTCCTTCACTGAACAGTACTACAGAATATTTCAAGTAAATGAGTGGATTCTGTGCACCCATAATAGTGTAAGTAGCATGCTTCACTTCTTCAAAGGACCTGGGTCAGCTAACAAAGCACTAGGCTTTAAATTATATTTGACAGCATCCACAAGCTATTAGAAATGTAACTTTCCACTATCTTTCAGATGTTTATCTTTGAAGAAAGCACTCACTATTTTATTGCAGCAATAAAGGCTGTTGTAATGATTAAGAAAAGTCATTTGACCTATGGTTTTACACAGTAGCAGACCACTAAAAGTGTTAATTGCCTTCTTTCACACTTCTTTCAGTTACAACTCCAGGTAGACTTATTCAGAACACAAAATTAAGGACTGATGATAAATAGTCAGCAGGGTCATATGAGATATCAGATAATTTGTCTGCAGGAGAATGCAAAACTGTACAAAAATGAGTAAGGGAAAATATAGATGTGTTCAGACTGGTGTGTTTATTTCATGCAAAGTGTTTATCTTACAATCATTAATTGCTATTATTAAGAAACCACTGGAATTTGGTATTTAATTGTTCAGCAAACTGGCCTAGCAGAAAACGTTCAAAATGATTTCCATCTAGTTTCTAATTTCTACCTAGTTCTACCTTCCTAATCATGTGGGGTGCTTAGCATTCTTCACAATCAAACACTTGGCCAGTAGGACTTTTTGAAATAAAATAAAATTCGGAAGATAAAAAGTGCTTTCATATCCTTTCATATTTTACATGAACAATGAATAACCCTACCAATTGCAGATGGGTGTTGGATCCTGATGGATGATTAGTCCATTGTTTAGATTCTAAGGATAAACAGCCCACCCTTTACGTTCTATTATCCTGCTATCCATATAATAACACTGCTCTACAGCCAAAATGCTTCTGAAATAAATGTAGTCCAACTTTACTAATTCTGGGTCACTGAGAATGAAAACGATGCTTAAAATTGTTGATTGGCTCTAGTTTTCAAGATATGCTATTGGGTCAGTATATACGACCCTTGACTTGGGAATGGCGGAGGATAAGTGAGTTATAAAGGGAAGGGATCTCAATTTAAACCAGAAATGACTAAAATACATCTTTGACTGGATCTATGAATAAATCTATGACTGGGTTTGGACAGAACTTGCTTTTGAGGCAAAACAATGAATGATGCAATCTGAAGCTGGTATTGCATCATACAGGATATGAATTGCATCATGTTATTCCTAGAAGTCATGGATGATGCAATCATAATGAAGCTTACATCACTCTGCTGAACAAATTGCCCTATATCAGCTCTAGAAATCATACAGTGTCGTGCTCTCTTATTTGTCAGTGTTTGATTTTGCAAAGGGACAGATTTCTGTTTAGCCAAAGTGAGCAGAGATGCCTCGCATTTGTGTGAACAGTGCAGATAACTTCTGCTATGTTTGTGGTGAAGTGACTTTTGCATCACAAAAGCGCAGTATAACCACTATGGTTAAGAAAGCTTATCACCTTTATTTTGGCTGCAAAATTGGAGATCAGGACAAAAGGTGGGCCCCACACATATGCTGCAACACTTGTGCAACAAATCTTCACCAGTGGTTGAACAGGAAAAGGAAATCTATGCCTTTTGCAGTGCCAATGATTTGGAGAGAGCCAACAGATCATACCAGCAATTGTTACTTCTGCATGGTGCCTCCAGTTGGGAAAGGTGTGTCAAAGAAGAAAAAGTGGACTGTGCATTATCCAAACATTCCATCAGCTATACGCCCAGTACCCCACGGAGAAGGACTGCCGGTTCCTGATGCACCAGAATCATTCTCACTTGAGTCAGAAGAGGAAGAGGATGAAACTTCTGGTCCTGAACCATCAATGTCACAGGACCCACATTTTCTCCCATCCTCCTCCTCTGAACCACACCTCATAACACAAGGTGAACTGAATGAGCTTGTCAGGGATTTGGAACTACCCAAGAGTAAGGCAGAGCTGTTGGGCTCCAGACTATAGCAGTGGAATCTCCTGGCAGGCTATCAGGGCAAATGGAGCCCATCAGTGCTTGCAGACTATTGCTGGACAGTGACAAGAGATGCTCCATTTAATGAATACAAGAGACAAGCCAAGAAACGCCGAGTAGACACTGAATAGGACTAAACTATGTACATAATAGTTTTTCCTTTTGTTTCATAATAAATTTTATTTATATAACCCTTTTGCTGATTTTTAAAGTGTTACATAAACAGGACAGGTGAAATATTATCATGTAAGGCAACCATAAACACTTGAAAAGACTTAGGTTTACAATTTATGATTAAAACGCTACTATCTGCACAATATACATAGACATAAAATGTAAAAACTTAAATATCTTAGAAACAGTAGCCAGTTGTTTTAATTGTCATATTTGAATTCAACACATCAAAATACATAATAAATATCACATTTTATCTCTGAAGCAGATGACTTCTCAAAAATTGTAGACCAGTGTTATCCAAATCTTAAGTCAGTGTATCTATATATAAGCACATATAGAAGTGTAAGCAGAGTCAGGATAAGCTCTACCCTGACATCTGGTGGAAAGAATGTCAGAGAGTTTATTTGCATAGACACGCCTACCCTATCCCAGATTGCTGAGCGGTGGGACTGCTTGGTGACAAATGACTCACCCTCAGTTGGGTGGTACTTGCTAGACAAGGGTCATGGGTTCCAAAACCCAGTGAAGTAGAGAGGCTGGGGACAGGTATCTGTGCCTGGTGGTGCAGTCTCCTTGTGGAGCCAGAAGCACCAGTTGCACCCCCTCCTCTCTCCACTGTGGAATGTCAGAGTTGATTTTTTCTTCCCTCAAGAATTTAATTACAGGTTACTGAGCTGAACTCACTTTGGGCTAATGGTGCACTAGCCCTGGGCTCCCCCACTAAGAGCTGAGATCACTAAGAGTTGAAATCACAAAAAAGCTGAAATGACTGAGCTGAGAGCACTGAGCATTGTGCTAGCTAGTGGGGGAGCCTGAAGATATGCTGTGGAACAGAGCAGCTGGCGGAGTGGAGCAGTTGCGGGGACGGCTGGAGCGGATCACGGGACAGCTGGTGGCAGCAGAGCGGCTGGCAGAGCGGAGTAGCTGTGGGACGGGTGGAGCGGCCCACAGAGTGAGCGGAGCCGAGCAGTTTTGCAGAGCAGCTCATGGAGCAGAGCAGCTGGTGGAGCGGAGCAGTTCCTGAGGACGGCTGGAGGAGCAGAGTGGAGCGGCTGGTGAAGCGGAGCAGTTCGTGGAGAAGGCGGAAGCAGAACCCACGGAGAGGCAGGGCAGTTGGCCCTGGACCACGTAAGGTGCCCCTTTCTACCCAGGCTGGGGGGAGGGACCTCTACAGATAGACTCTCGAACTCTGGGGTGGCATTGACCAGAGACTTTTGGGTTGTTGGACTTTGGGGTGATTGGACTTAAAACCCTAAGCGGAAAAAGGACAGTGCCAAACGTACTTGGAGGTGGGTTTTTGTTTATGGTTTGTGTTATAACCCTGTTTGTGGTGTTTCTCCAATGGGATGCCGCATTGATTCCTTCCTTTATTAAAAAAGATTTTGCTATACTCAGACTCCGTGCTTGCGAGAGGGGAAGTATTGCCTCCTAGAGGCGCCCAGGGGGGTGTGGTATGTGAGTGTCCCAGGTCACTGGGTGGGGGCTCGAGCCGGTTATGCATTGTGTTACTGAAATGGAACCCCTGGATACTGAACCCGGCCCTTGTTGCTGCCAACTAAAGGGGCAGAAGGGTTACATTTTTGGGGGCTCGTCCGGGATGCCTGGGTCAGTACCCCTCGCAAGCACTTGTTGAGTGTTCCACTGTATTGGGAAATAATTATGTTTATATTTTGAGGAAACTACTGTTTGTATAATGGCTAATATGTCGGGTTTGTTGGGCCCCAGTCCTGCAGCCTCTAGCTCAGGGGCGGCAGACTCAGCCTATGATTGGGCAAAAGCACTGGGGCATATATTGGAAAAGATTGTGTTGGCCTATGCTACGTCAAACTCTTGTCGTAAGTTAAGGTTATTTGATGGGGAAGAGGAGTTTGAACTTGGTCGGAGCATACTACTGAAATGCTGCGGGAGTGGGCCGTACCCGATGTAGAAAAGCGACGATGTCTAATAGAGAGCCTTAGTGGCCCAGCATTAGATGTAATTCGCACCCTGAAGCTCATTGACCCTGAGGTCAGTGTGAAGGACTGCCTAGAGGCCCTTGATAATACCTTTGGGAGCGTAGAGGGCCCTGAGGACAGTTACTGTAAATTCATTAATTCCCGACAGCAAAGGGGTGAGAAAATTTCAGCCTATATACAGAGGCTGGAGAGACTACTTCAGAGAGCTGTTATGAGGGGAGCAGTGACTGCTGAGCAGATGGATCAGACCAGACTGGCTCAAGTTGTAAGAGGGACTCAGTATCGGAACCCAATCCTACTTCATCTCCGACTAAGAGAACGGCAGGAACATCCCCCAAGTTACTCCCAGCTGATAAAGGAGGTCAGGGAAGAAGAAGAAAGGCAGGCAGCCAGCGAGTGTTGGGAAGCCCAAACATTGGAACGAGCCAGTACGACACCACCGCCAATGGCCAGTGTACTGATGGTGAGCACCACAGAGGAACTTGCCCAACAAATGCAGGTCCTGACAGAACGGATAGCTGAGCTGCAAAGCATCATTGACCAAGCTAAGACTTCCCGGAATAAGGAGCCTCAGACTGTGATGATAGAGAAGTCAGTATCTAGAGTCACCGTCCCACCTCGCCGAATGGGGAAAGGACACTTCTTTTGCTACTGGTGTGGTCAGGATGGGCACAGTGCTGCTAACTGCCATAAGGAAGAGAACCCCTCCTTAGTGTATGAAAAGCTGAGGATCAGTTGGGAGAGATCCAGTAGCTGCCAGAAGGTCCGGGGACAGAGACCATCTAGGCCTAGAGGATTTGAAGATTCCCCCAGAAGAGACCAACCAGCTGGGATCCCTGCAGGACTGATAGGGCCTCGAGCAGAGGTCATGGTGAGGATTGAAGGGGCGGAGTGTAAAGCCGTGCTTGACACTGGATCTCAAGTGACTATTATATTTCAGTCATTCTACCAACAGATGCTTAGGCACCTGCCCATACAGCCACTGACTGGCATTGGTCTGTGTGGCCTCAGCATGGATGAATACCCTTATCAGGGCTATGTCATAGTACACCTGGAATTCCCAGAAGAGATTGCTGGGGTAAGACAGGAGGTGGACACTGCTGCTTTAATATGCCCTGACCCCAAAGGAGCCTCTGATGTGTCTGTGCTAATAGGGACCAACTCCAGCCTCTTTAGGATACTGGCCGATTACTGCAGACAGCAAGCAGGAGACCAATATCTGAATACCTTGGTGATACACACACACTGTGCCGAGGCTTACAGAAAAATTGAGGACACGAGAAAAGTGATGCCTGATTTGCCAGTCGGAGCACTGAGGTATGCGGGCCCGGTCCCTTTAGTGGTGCCTGCCATGTCAGAAAAGGAGGTGATTGTCAGGAGTACCTGCCTAAAAGGCAGTAAGGAAACATTAGCTGTGGTAGAGCAGCCAACCAAGGGAGGGCTCCCAGAAGGAGTGCTGGTTCTCAGCGGAGTCATAACCCTACCTGCTGAAGCCCAGGAGGAGGTGACGATACTGGTTGCTAATGAAACACGCCGTGATGTGTTTGTAAAACCAGGGCAGAAGATTGCAGACATTTTTGAGCCTGAAAGCGTTGTGAGACCCCAGTGTGAAGCTGAAGTTCCAATGATAGATCCTGCGAAGTTTGACTTCGGGGACTCACCGCTGTCTGAGGAGTGGAAGGATCGCCTGAGGAAGAAGCTTTGCGAGAGATCCAAGGTGTTCTCACTACATGAGTGGGACGTGGGATGTGCAAAGGGAGTGGAACACCATATCAGGCTACAAGATCCCCGACCCTTCAGGGAGAGGTCTAGGAGGATTGCCCTCTCTGAGATGGAAGACGTGCGCCATCATCTTCAAGAGCTGATCGCAAATGGTATCATCACAGAGTCACGAAGCCCCTATGCCTCACCCATTGTGGTCGTTCGTAAGAAGAGTGGAAAAATCCGGATGTGTATTGACTACCGCACCCTAAACAGGCGCACTACAGTTGATCAGTACACCATGCCTCGAGTACAAGATGCCTTGGACTGTTTGCTGGGTAGTCAGTGGTTCTCTGTGTTGGATCTTCGGAGTGGATACTACCAGATCCCTCTGGGTGAAGAAGATAAGGAGAAGACAGCCTTCATCTGCCCATTAGGGTTTTATCAGTTCGAACGCATGCCCCAAGGGATTTCTGGAGCACCTGCCACATTTCAACGTCTTATGGAAAAAGTCGTGGGAGACATGAATTTACTGCAGGTGTTAGTTTACTTGGATGACCTGATTGTGTTTGGAAGAACCCTGGAGGAACATGAAGAAAGACTTCTTAAAGTGCTCGACAGGTTGGAGGCATACGGTTTGAAGCTTTCAATTGATAAATGCCAGTTCTGCCAAACCTCAGTGAAGTATGTAGGTCACATCGTGTCCCAAGAGGGTGTGAGTACTGACCCCGATAAAATAGAAGCACTCACTACCTGGCCACGTCCCATTAACTACAGAGAACTCAAGACGTTTCTTGGATTTAGTGGTTACTACCGCAGATTTGTGAAGAACTATGCTACGATTGTAAAACCTCTGAATGATCTTACCAGGGGATACCAGTCCAACAAGAACAAATCTAAGACCCAGAATAAGCGGAGGCCTCCAAAGCCGCCTTTGCAGAGACACTATGGCCCCTTCGAACCATTTGGGCCGCGGTGGGATGAAAGATGTGAGAGAGCTTTTCGGGAAATCATTACTCGCTTAACTCATGCTCCCGTCCTAGTCTTTGCTGACCCAAGCAAACCGTTTATCCTGCATACTGATGCCAGTTTGGAGGGTCTGGGAGCAGTACTGTATCAGGAAGTGGAAGGCAAACGCAAACCGGTAGCCTTTGCCAGCCGAGGACTGTCTGACAGTGAAACTCGCTACCCCATCCACAAGCTGGAGTTCTTGGCCTTGAAATGGGCCATCACTGAGAAATTCCGAGACTACTTGTACGGTGCTCAGTTCCAGGTGTGGACAGACAACAACCCACTGACCTATGTGTTAACAAGTGCTAAATTGGATGCTACAGGCCAGAGATGGGTGGCCGCCTTGGCTAGCTATGAGTTCAGCATTCAATACCGATCAGGGAGGAGCAATGTAGATGCAGATGCCTTGTCCAGACGTCCGCAGGCACCTGATGTTGCTGTGATACCCACGGATGGCGTGAGAGCTATTTGCAGTGTGAGTCGCCGAGAGCCGGAGGCCCATGAGAGCCTTCATGGATGTGTTGCTGAAGCTTTGGGCCTACCCCCTGAAGGCGTGCCTTCTGCTTCAGTGAACTACATTGCTTTGGACCAATCTCCCTTGCCCATGCTCAATACGGCTGACTGGCAAGAGGCCCAACTACAAGATGCTGACATTCGTGATACACTACTTGCCAAAAGAGGGGGGCGAGGCCCAGCTGAGGTTGTCCCACCTACCCCAGAGGGCAAACTACTATTGAGAGAATGGACCAAACTAAAACTGATTCAGGGAGTGCTACACCGCACGACCACAGACCCTCTACAAAAGCAACGGAATCAACTAGTGCTGCCAAAAGATTACAGAGCCCTGGCCATGAGGGCCCTGCATGATGACTTTGGACATTTAGGGATGGAGAGGACCCTGGAACTTATCCGCAGTAGATTCTATTGGCCACGGATGGCTGAAGATGTTCGCCGGAAATGTGAGACCTGCGCGCGATGTGTGCAAAGGAAAACTCTGCCCACGAGGGCTGCATATCTGAAGAACATCACCAGCAACAAACCTCTGGAGCTGGTTTGCATTGATTTCTTGTCTTTAGAAGTGGACAAGAGGAATATTGGGAACATCCTAGTAGTGACCGACCATTACACGCGATATGCGCAGGCCTATCCCACACGTGATCAGAAGGCCACTACCGTCGCTCGAGTACTGTGGGAAAAATATTTCTCAGTTTATGGATTCCCAGCCCGGATACACTCGGATCAGGGACGAGACTTTGAGAGTCACCTTCTGAAGGAGGTGCTGAGGATAGCAGGAATTAAAAAGTCAAGGACAACGCCTTATCACCCACAGGGTGACCCTCAGCCAGAGAGGTTCAACCGAACCCTGTTAGATATGTTAGGGACTTTGCGGCCAGAGCAGAAGGCAACCTGGAGCCAACATGTCGCATTTCTAGTGCACGCCTACAACGCCACAAAGAACGACGCTACGGGAGTCACCCCATATCTCTTAATGTTTGGGCGAGAACCAAGATTACCCATAGACCTGTGCTTTGGTGTATCCGAGGATGGAGATAGCTATGAAACTCACCAGCAATATCTATCCCGTCTACGAGAAAAGCTGCGGGATGCTTATCACTTAGCTACATCTGCAGCTCAGAAGAATGCAGGCCGCAACAAACATCGATATGATGCTAGGGTACGTCTGCAAGAGCTCCAGCCAGGGGACAGAGTCCTACTGAGAAATTTGGGTATTGCTGGCAAACACAAGATAGCTGACAGATGGAAGGCAATACCTTACTTAGTGATGGAAAAGCTAGGAGACCTGCCGGTCTACAAGATAAAACCTGAAGAGGGTCCAGGGCAGACCAAAACCGTGCATAGAAACCTTTTGCTCCCTGTGGGAGAATTGGTAAGCAGCCCTTATGAGGTGGGCCACAACAGGGCAACTGGGCAGAACAAAGGTGCTGTACCAAAGCCGCCTTCCAATGTGGACAGCCGGCCTCCTGCAGCTAACCTACCCCTACTCGGCACATCTGACAGTGAGTCTGAGGAGGAAGACACAACCATGGTGTATCCTGGGATGAAGACAAGATTTCAGTCTCGATCCGCTGAATCAGAAGAGAGCACATCCTCTTCCGCCCTAAACCCTATGGCAGAAGTATTTAGGCCCATTCCTGACATCCCTGAGCCACTGGTGGGACCCCCGTGTAATGACTTACACAGGCTATTGGACAATGGAGACATACAGATGGAGGATGTCCAGAGCACCTGCGACCCTCCACTGTTAGAACTAGAAATGCAGGAGCCTATGCCAGTATCTGAGGGGAACTCACAGGAAACCTCCCCATCCGGCACTCAAGAGGATGTCCCCCCTACCATAGCAACAGAGATTCTTAATAGGCGAGACAGGGTAATAAGACCAGTGAAACGGTTAACTTACGATGCACCTGGGGTGATTAGTGAGGAGCCTATACATTTAGCACACAGGTTTGTGAAAGCTAAAGTGGGCTATCTAATGCCTTTTGGAGGGGACCAATAAGTTGGTATAGTAGGGAATGTGATTTGTCGGGACGACAAATTCTTGGCTGGGGGAAGGATGTAAGCAGAGTCAGGATAAGCTCTACCCTGACATCTGGTGGAAAGAATGTCAGAGAGTTTATTTGCATAGACACGCCTACCCTATCCCAGATTGCTGAGCGGTGGGACTGCTTGGTGACAAATGACTCACCCTCAGTTGGGTGGTACTTGCTAGACAAGGGTCATGGGTTCCAAAACCCAGTGAAGTAGAGAGGCTGGGGACAGGTATCTGTGCCTGGTGGTGCAGTCTCCTTGTGGAGCCAGAAGCACCAGTTGCACCCCCTCCTCTCTCCACTGTGGAATGTCAGAGTTGATTTTTTTCTTCCCTCAAGAATTTAATTACAGGTTACTGAGCTGAACTCACTTTGGGCTAATGGTGCACTAGCCCTGGGCTCCCCCACTAAGAGCTGAGATCACTAAGAGTTGAAATCACAAAAAAGCTGAAATGACTGAGCTGAGAGCACTGAGCATTGTGCTAGCTAGTGGGGGAGCCTGAAGATATGCTGTGGAACAGAGCAGCTGGCGGAGTGGAGCAGTTGCGGGGACGGCTGGAGCGGATCACGGGACAGCTGGTGGCAGCAGAGCGGCTGGCAGAGCGGAGTAGCTGTGGGACGGGTGGAGCGGCCCACAGAGTGAGCGGAGCCGAGCAGTTTTGCAGAGCAGCTCATGGAGCAGAGCAGCTGGTGGAGCGGAGCAGTTCCTGAGGACGGCTGGAGGAGCAGAGTGGAGCGGCTGGTGAAGCGGAGCAGTTCGTGGAGAAGGCGGAAGCAAAACCCACGGAGAGGCAGGGCAGTTGGCCCTGGACCACGTAAGGTGCCCCTTTCTACCCAGGCTGGGGGGAGGGACCTCTACAGATAGACTCTCGAACTCTGGGGTGGCATTGACCAGAGACTTTTGGGTTGTTGGACTTTGGGGTGATTGGACTTAAAACCCTAAGCGGAAAAAAGGACAGTGCCAAACGTACTTGGAGGTGGGTTTTTGTTTATGGTTTGTGTTATAACCCTGTTTGTGGTGTTTCTCCAATGGGATGCCGCATTGATTCCTTCCTTTATTAAAAAAGATTTTGCTACTACTCAGACTCCGTGCTTGCGAGAGGGGAAGTATTGCCTCCTAGAGGCGCCCAGGGGGGTGTGGTATGTGAGTGTCCCAGGTCACTGGGTGGGGGCTCGAGCCGGTTATGCATTGTGTTACTGAAACGGAACCCCTGGATACTGAACCCGGCCCTTGTTGCTGCCAACTAAAGGGGCAGAAGGGTTACATTTTTGGGGGCTCGTCCGGGATGCCCTGGGTCAGTACCCCTCGCAAGCACTTGTTGAGTGTTCCACTGTATTGGGAAATAATTATGTTTATATTTTGAGGAAACTACTGTTTGTATAATGGCTAATATGTCGGGTTTGTTGGGCCCCAGTCCTGCAGCCTCTAGCTCAGGGGCGGCAGACTCAGCCTATGATTGGGCAAAAGCACTGGGGCATATATTGGAAAAGATTGTGTTGGCCTATGCTACGTCAAACTCTTGTCGTAAGTTAAGGTTATTTGATGGGGAAGAGGAGTTTGAACTTTGGTCGGAGCATACTACTGAAATGCTGCGGGAGTGGGCCGTACCCGATGTAGAAAAGCGACGATGTCTAATAGAGAGCCTTAGTGGCCCAGCATTAGATGTAATTCGCACCCTGAAGCTCATTGACCCTGAGGTCAGTGTGAAGGACTGCCTAGAGGCCCTTGATAATACCTTTGGGAGCGTAGAGGGCCCTGAGGACAGTTACTGTAAATTCATTAATTCCCGACAGCAAAGGGGTGAGAAAATTTCAGCCTATATACAGAGGCTGGAGAGACTACTTCAGAGAGCTGTTATGAGGGGAGCAGTGACTGCTGAGCAGATGGATCAGACCAGACTGGCTCAAGTTGTAAGAGGGACTCAGTATCGGAACCCAATCCTACTTCATCTCCGACTAAGAGAACGGCAGGAACATCCCCCAAGTTACTCCCAGCTGATAAAGGAGGTCAGGGAAGAAGAAGAAAGGCAGGCAGCCAGCGAGTGTTGGGAAGCCCAAACATTGGAACGAGCCAGTACGACACCACCGCCAATGGCCAGTGTACTGATGGTGAGCACCACAGAGGAACTTGCCCAACAAATGCAGGTCCTGACAGAACGGATAGCTGAGCTGCAAAGCATCATTGACCAAGCTAAGACTTCCCGGAATAAGGAGCCTCAGACTGTGATGATAGAGAAGTCAGTATCTAGAGTCACCGTCCCACCTCGCCGAATGGGGAAAGGACACTTCTTTTGCTACCGGTGTGGTCAGGATGGGCACAGTGCTGCTAACTGCCATAAGGAAGAGAACCCCTCCTTAGTGTATGAAAAGCTGAGGATCAGTTGGGAGAGATCCAGTAGCTGCCAGAAGGTCCGGGGACAGAGACCATCTAGGCCTAGAGGATTTGAAGATTCCCCCAGAAGAGACCAACCAGCTGGGATCCCTGCAGGACTGATAGGGCCTCGAGCAGAGGTCATGGTGAGGATTGAAGGGGCGGAGTGTAAAGCCGTGCTTGACACTGGATCTCAAGTGACTATTATATTTCAGTCATTCTACCAACAGATGCTTAGGCACCTGCCCATACAGCCACTGACTGGCATTGGTCTGTGTGGCCTCAGCATGGATGAATACCCTTATCAGGGCTATGTCATAGTACACCTGGAATTCCCAGAAGAGATTGCTGGGGTAAGACAGGAGGTGGACACTGCTGCTTTAATATGCCCTGACCCCAAAGGAGCCTCTGATGTGTCTGTGCTAATAGGGACCAACTCCAGCCTCTTTAGGATACTGGCCGATTACTGCAGACAGCAAGCAGGAGACCAATATCTGAATACCTTGGTGATACACACACACTGTGCCGAGGCTTACAGAAAAATTGAGGACACGAGAAAAGTGATGCCTGATTTGCCAGTCGGAGCACTGAGGTATGCGGGCCCGGTCCCTTTAGTGGTGCCTGCCATGTCAGAAAAGGAGGTGATTGTCAGGAGTACCTGCCTAAAAGGCAGTAAGGGAAACATTAGCTGTGGTAGAGCAGCCAACCAAGGGAGGGCTCCCAGAAGGAGTGCTGGTTCTCAGCGGAGTCATAACCCTACCTGCTGAAGCCCAGGAGGAGGTGACGATACTGGTTGCTAATGAAACACGCCGTGATGTGTTTGTAAAACCAGGGCAGAAGATTGCAGACATTTTTGAGCCTGAAAGCGTTGTGAGACCCCAGTGTGAAGCTGAAGTTCCAATGATAGATCCTGCGAAGTTTGACTTCGGGGACTCACCGCTGTCTGAGGAGTGGAAGGATCGCCTGAGGAAGAAGCTTTGCGAGAGATCCAAGGTGTTCTCACTACATGAGTGGGACGTGGGATGTGCAAAGGGAGTGGAACACCATATCAGGCTACAAGATCCCCGACCCTTCAGGGAGAGGTCTAGGAGGATTGCCCTCTCTGAGATGGAAGACGTGCGCCATCATCTTCAAGAGCTGATCGCAAATGGTATCATCACAGAGTCACGAAGCCCCTATGCCTCACCCATTGTGGTCGTTCGTAAGAAGAGTGGAAAAATCCGGATGTGTATTGACTACCGCACCCTAAACAGGCGCACTACAGTTGATCAGTACACCATGCCTCGAGTACAAGATGCCTTGGACTGTTTGCTGGGTAGTCAGTGGTTCTCTGTGTTGGATCTTCGGAGTGGATACTACCAGATCCCTCTGGGTGAAGAAGATAAGGAGAAGACAGCCTTCATCTGCCCATTAGGGTTTTATCAGTTCGAACGCATGCCCCAAGGGATTTCTGGAGCACCTGCCACATTTCAACGTCTTATGGAAAAAGTCGTGGGAGACATGAATTTACTGCAGGTGTTAGTTTACTTGGATGACCTGATTGTGTTTGGAAGAACCCTGGAGGAACATGAAGAAAGACTTCTTAAAGTGCTCGACAGGTTGGAGGCATACGGTTTGAAGCTTTCAATTGATAAATGCCAGTTCTGCCAAACCTCAGTGAAGTATGTAGGTCACATCGTGTCCCAAGAGGGTGTGAGTACTGACCCCGATAAAATAGAAGCACTCACTACCTGGCCACGTCCCATTAACTACAGAGAACTCAAGACGTTTCTTGGATTTAGTGGTTACTACCGCAGATTTGTGAAGAACTATGCTACGATTGTAAAACCTCTGAATGATCTTACCAGGGGATACCAGTCCAACAAGAACAAATCTAAGACCCAGAATAAGCGGAGGCCTCCAAAGCCGCCTTTGCAGAGACACTATGGCCCCTTCGAACCATTTGGGCCGCGGTGGGATGAAAGATGTGAGAGAGCTTTTCGGGAAATCATTACTCGCTTAACTCATGCTCCCGTCCTAGTCTTTGCTGACCCAAGCAAACCGTTTATCCTGCATACTGATGCCAGTTTGGAGGGTCTGGGAGCAGTACTGTATCAGGAAGTGGAAGGCAAACGCAAACCGGTAGCCTTTGCCAGCCGAGGACTGTCTGACAGTGAAACTCGCTACCCCATCCACAAGCTGGAGTTCTTGGCCTTGAAATGGGCCATCACTGAGAAATTCCGAGACTACTTGTACGGTGCTCAGTTCCAGGTGTGGACAGACAACAACCCACTGACCTATGTGTTAACAAGTGCTAAATTGGATGCTACAGGCCAGAGATGGGTGGCCGCCTTGGCTAGCTATGAGTTCAGCATTCAATACCGATCAGGGAGGAGCAATGTAGATGCAGATGCCTTGTCCAGACGTCCGCAGGCACCTGATGTTGCTGTGATACCCACGGATGGCGTGAGAGCTATTTGCAGTGTGAGTCGCCGAGAGCCGGAGGCCCATGAGAGCCTTCATGGATGTGTTGCTGAAGCTTTGGGCCTACCCCCTGAAGGCGTGCCTTCTGCTTCAGTGAACTACATTGCTTTGGACCAATCTCCCTTGCCCATGCTCAATACGGCTGACTGGCAAGAGGCCCAACTACAAGATGCTGACATTCGTGATACACTACTTGCCAAAAGAGGGGGGCGAGGCCCAGCTGAGGTTGTCCCACCTACCCCAGAGGGCAAACTACTATTGAGAGAATGGACCAAACTAAAACTGATTCAGGGAGTGCTACACCGCACGACCACAGACCCTCTACAAAAGCAACGGAATCAACTAGTGCTGCCAAAAGATTACAGAGCCCTGGCCATGAGGGCCCTGCATGATGACTTTGGACATTTAGGGATGGAGAGGACCCTGGAACTTATCCGCAGTAGATTCTATTGGCCACGGATGGCTGAAGATGTTCGCCGGAAATGTGAGACCTGCGCGCGATGTGTGCAAAGGAAAACTCTGCCCACGAGGGCTGCATATCTGAAGAACATCACCAGCAACAAACCTCTGGAGCTGGTTTGCATTGATTTCTTGTCTTTAGAAGTGGACAAGAGGAATATTGGGAACATCCTAGTAGTGACCCGACCATTACACGCGATATGCGCAGGCCTATCCCACACGTGATCAGAAGGCCACTACCGTCGCTCGAGTACTGTGGGAAAAATATTTCTCAGTTTATGGATTCCCAGCCCGGATACACTCGGATCAGGGACGAGACTTTGAGAGTCACCTTCTGAAGGAGGTGCTGAGGATAGCAGGAATTAAAAAGTCAAGGACAACGCCTTATCACCCACAGGGTGACCCTCAGCCAGAGAGGTTCAACCGAACCCTGTTAGATATGTTAGGGACTTTGCGGCCAGAGCAGAAGGCAACCTGGAGCCAACATGTCGCATTTCTAGTGCACGCCTACAACGCCACAAAGAACGACGCTACGGGAGTCACCCCATATCTCTTAATGTTTGGGCGAGAACCAAGATTACCCATAGACCTGTGCTTTGGTGTATCCGAGGATGGAGATAGCTATGAAACTCACCAGCAATATCTATCCCGTCTACGAGAAAAGCTGCGGGATGCTTATCACTTAGCTACATCTGCAGCTCAGAAGAATGCAGGCCGCAACAAACATCGATATGATGCTAGGGTACGTCTGCAAGAGCTCCAGCCAGGGGACAGAGTCCTACTGAGAAATTTGGGTATTGCTGGCAAACACAAGATAGCTGACAGATGGAAGGCAATACCTTACTTAGTGATGGAAAAGCTAGGAGACCTGCCGGTCTACAAGATAAAACCTGAAGAGGGTCCAGGGCAGACCAAAACCGTGCATAGAAACCTTTTGCTCCCTGTGGGAGAATTGGTAAGCAGCCCTTATGAGGTGGGCCACAACAGGGCAACTGGGCAGAACAAAGGTGCTGTACCAAAGCCGCCTTCCAATGTGGACAGCCGGCCTCCTGCAGCTAACCTACCCCTACTCGGCACATCTGACAGTGAGTCTGAGGAGGAAGACACAACCATGGTGTATCCTGGGATGAAGACAAGATTTCAGTCTCGATCCGCTGAATCAGAAGAGAGCACATCCTCTTCCGCCCTAAACCCTATGGCAGAAGTATTTAGGCCCATTCCTGACATCCCTGAGCCACTGGTGGGACCCCCGTGTAATGACTTACACAGGCTATTGGACAATGGAGACATACAGATGGAGGATGTCCAGAGCACCTGCGACCCTCCACTGTTAGAACTAGAAATGCAGGAGCCTATGCCAGTATCTGAGGGGAACTCACAGGAAACCTCCCCATCCGGCACTCAAGAGGATGTCCCCCCTACCATAGCAACAGAGATTCTTAATAGGCGAGACAGGGTAATAAGACCAGTGAAACGGTTAACTTACGATGCACCTGGGGTGATTAGTGAGGAGCCTATACATTTAGCACACAGGTTTGTGAAAGCTAAAGTGGGCTATCTAATGCCTTTTGGAGGGGACCAATAAGTTGGTATAGTAGGGAATGTGATTTGTCGGGACGACAAATTCTTGGCTGGGGGAAGGATGTAAGCAGAGTCAGGATAAGCTCTACCCTGACATCTGGTGGAAAGAATGTCAGAGAGTTTATTTGCATAGACACGCCTACCCTATCCCAGATTGCTGAGCGGTGGGACTGCTTGGTGACAAATGACTCACCCTCAGTTGGGTGGTACTTGCTAGACAAGGGTCATGGGTTCCAAAACCCAGTGAAGTAGAGAGGCTGGGGACAGGTATCTGTGCCTGGTGGTGCAGTCTCCTTGTGGAGCCAGAAGCACCAGTTGCACCCCCTCCTCTCTCCACTGTGGAATGTCAGAGTTGATTTTTTCTTCCCTCAAGAATTTAATTACAGGTTACTGAGCTGAACTCACTTTGGGCTAATGGTGCACTAGCCCTGGGCTCCCCCACTAAGAGCTGAGATCACTAAGAGTTGAAATCACAAAAAAGCTGAAATGACTGAGCTGAGAGCACTGAGCATTGTGCTAGCTAGTGGGGGAGCCTGAAGATATGCTGTGGAACAGAGCAGCTGGCGGAGTGGAGCAGTTGCGGGGACGGCTGGAGCGGATCACGGGACAGCTGGTGGCAGCAGAGCGGCTGGCAGAGCGGAGTAGCTGTGGGACGGGTGGAGCGGCCCACAGAGTGAGCGGAGCCGAGCAGTTTTGCAGAGCAGCTCATGGAGCAGAGCAGCTGGTGGAGCGGAGCAGTTCCTGAGGACGGCTGGAGGAGCAGAGTGGAGCGGCTGGTGAAGCGGAGCAGTTCGTGGAGAAGGCGGAAGCAGAACCCACGGAGAGGCAGGGCAGTTGGCCCTGGACCACGTAAGGTGCCCCTTTCTACCCAGGCTGGGGGGAGGGACCTCTACAGATAGACTCTCGAACTCTGGGGTGGCATTGACCAGAGACTTTTGGGTTGTTGGACTTTGGGGTGATTGGACTTAAACCCTAAGCGGAAAAAGGACAGTGCCAAACGTACTTGGAGGTGGGTTTTTGTTTATGGTTTGTGTTATAACCCTGTTTGTGGTGTTTCTCCAATGGGATGCCGCATTGATTCCTTCCTTTATTAAAAAAGATTTTGCTATACTCAGACTCCGTGCTTGCGAGAGGGGAAGTATTGCCTCCTAGAGGCGCCCAGGGGGGTGTGGTATGTGAGTGTCCCAGGTCACTGGGTGGGGGCTCGAGCCGGTTATGCATTGTGTTACTGAAACGGAACCCCTGGATACTGAACCCGGCCCTTGTTGCTGCCAACTAAAGGGGCAGAAGGGTTACAGAAGAAATCAATTATTTATTCCATACCTTAATGTATCAGCGTGAGTTTGAGATGTTCACATTACTTCCAGTGGTGAAACTTTGTAGGTGAAGTATGCAGTCATAGGTGTGTGATAAATTGAATGTGGATATTTAAACATAGAGTTATCATATATGAACATTCGAAAAAGAGGACTCCGGCGGGGGGATGGGGTGTGTGTGCGGTATTTGCACCAGTATCTACCAACTCGCGTTGTATTAATGTGTTGTTATACTGTTATATATGCTGTGTGCTACATGTCGTCTATATTAAGTATATATAAGAAAAAGTGATATGGCTTCCTCACCCTCCCTCCTGCTGCTGGCTCCCTTGCTGCTTGCCTCTTCATTGACCCCCGCCCACCACTTGCCTCCTCACCTGCCCGCCCCTTCACCCTCCCCCCCACCACTTGCCTCCTCACCCGCTCACCAGCCACTAGCTCCCTTGCCACTCGCCTCTTCACCATCACCCCCACTCACCTACTCATCCGCCCCCCCACCCGCTGCTGGCTCACCGCTCACCTACTCACCCCTCCTTAGGGTTACTATACGTCCGTATTTTCCCGGACATGTCCAGCTTTTTGGTTTTTAAATCGCCATCCAGGAGTAATTTTTAAATGTCTAAAAACATCTGGGATTTTGCCACATCGGTCAGGACACTCGTTGTCCCGATATCAGGGACTGCTTCCCTCACCGTACGCACCAAATTCCCGGGGCTGGCAGTGCTTCCTGAGCCAGCTCCCAGCACCCACCCACCTGCAGGAGCCTGCAATGTGGGCGACCCCTAGGCACAGAGGTGGAGAGGGTCTCTACATGCTGCACCGGCTCCCTCCTGCCCAATCAGAGCTGCTGGGGCAGGGCTTGCAGGCACCAGCAGCGGGCAGAGAGCCCTTCGCCCCTCCTGACCTGACCCTAGGAACCAGAGGGACCTGCCGGATGCTTCCCCAGAGCCAACCCAGGTAAGTACCACCAGGACTCCCCACCTCGCCTCTTGGCAGATCCTTAGGGTCGGGTTAGGTGGAGGGCTCTCTGCCTGCTGCCAGCACTTGCAAGCCCCACTCCACGACTCTGGCAGCTCCCATTGGTGCTGCTCCTGGCCAATAGGTGCCATGGAGCTCACGCTTGTGGTGGGCGCAGCACGTGGAGACCCCTCAGTTGCCCCTGATCGTAGGAGCCAGAAGGACCTGCGACAGGAAGGGTAAAGGTGCCATAGACTCTTTAATAGAGCGGAGAGGACTTTGCATTTTTAAATATTTTCTGAAAACACCCCACAGAGTGAATCACAGGGAATGCAGTGTATGTACCTCAGAAAAATTCAGGGTTGAGGTGACTGTGTCTGGATTCTAACCTGAGAATCTAGCTACTTCAGACATAGGGCTAGATTTTCCCCAACATACGAAAAAAACAGAACAAGAACAGGAAATACCAGAATTTCAGACTGAGGAGTTTCCTTCAAATTATTCGATATGGGAGTAGGGTTTACCAACTGTTGAACCAGGTAGAGATTTAGTGCCTAAATCCATGGTTCTCAGGACACACGTGGAGGCTTTATGCACTGCTTCCTATACCACCTGGCTCCCAATGGCAGTATGGGTCCTTCATGCTGTCCCCATGTATCATTTCCTCCAAATCCTCCTCTCAAGGGGCAAAATTTCATTCAGCTCACATGGCCATCATATAAGACAATGCTGACGTGGTCAATATCATATTAGCATTTGGTTTCCAGGGAAATAGCTCTACAAAGAGTGGAAGTCCCAATTCCCTGTCCCCACATTACTCCTTACTACTGCAAACCTTATCAGGAACCAAGCAGGAGCTTTCTTGAGATTGAGGAAAATGGAAAAACCAATACCTTAGAGCCTCTTCTATGCCCTCATCTTGAGATCTGCTTAATCCACTCCACTCATAGAAGAGGAATAGATAATCTAGTACAGTGGTCCACAATGCAGTGCCCGCAGGCACCATGGCGCCCGCAGGCACATCTATGCGCACTCACGTACTGGCCGTCAGACAAACATCTGCCAAAATGCCACCAAAAAGCAGCGTCATCAAGAGGCATCGCCGCCGAAAAGCCACCGAAAAGCAGCTCATCAAGAGGCGTCGCCACTGAAAAGCCGCTGATTTTCAGTGGCATTTTGGCAACGCCTCTTGACGTTGCTGCTTCTCGGTGGCATTTCAGTGGATGCTTGTCCACTGGCCACGGTCCTTGGTGGCTCATCGTCCGGCACCCACCACCCAGAAAAGATTGGGGACCACTGATCTAGTATATAAGGAATCCTTAAATTATTAAGCAATGTAAATAAATCTTCACTTGTTCAAAACTAATTATCACTTCAGTATAATGCTGGTTTGAGATATTTTATGGATTTATGTATATATTTATTGTATATATGAAATATATTTATAATTTATCACAATTGTTTTGAATACCATACTTAGGGTGAGAGGTGTGTGATGTCCTGGGTCTCTAACCCAGGCCCGTGAGTTCCCAGATCGCCATCCTTCCCACCACCTGATGTGTGCTGAAACCTGGTGCTAGCAAGACTACAGCCTCAGCCCAAGCACCATCAATGGGAATCTTGACTGGAGGATCGCCCGGCCCCACTGATTGGTCCAACTATGCTATTTAAGCCTGAAGAAGGCACAGAAAAATGTCTGAGCAACTAGGTGATTGCCTGCTTCCTGGTCCACCTTTGGCTTTGTTTCTAGTTCCCACTGTGCTCCTGCTCCATGGCTCTCTTTCAGTTCCTGTCCTTACATCTCATTACTGATCATTAGTTACCAGTTCTGGCTCTGGCTCTGACTCCGACTCCAGCTTGACCCTTGACTCTGGCATTTGATATTTGACCCTGGCTCTGACCTTCAGCTTCAATTTCTGTCTTGGACTCTGGCTCAACCTGTGGCTCTGGTAATTGGCACTTGACTCTAATTCTGACCCTCCTCAACTCTGATCTCTGATCTGGATGCCTGCTCTGCCCATTAGGCCTGATACCTGCTCTGACCACTAGGCAAGACCACCTACGTTCTGGTCCCTAACACAATGCACAACTTTTTTAAAACAAAAAATTGTAATGATACACTTAAAATGTTAGACAGTTCTAATATTTAAATGCAAACGATGTACACCAGATGTTAGAAGTTGAACATTGATGGGGGTATGTAAGTACACTGAACTCTTGACATCAATTATCTAGATTGTAATAAGTTGGAAACTAATAGCTAAGAAAAGTGAGAATTTCAGTCAAAATTGAAGACTATCTGTTAAAAGCTGTTCAAAGCCCATTGAGCATGAACTGGGCTGCTGAATAATGCAGACAAGATAATGAACAGGAGACAAATGATCCCAAGTGGGCCTCTGCTGAGTATCAAGAGAATATGTTTATAAGATAGATTTATTACCTTAACATCTTTTTGCAGTGACCTCCAATTTATAGAAAATACCTGAGACATTTTTAAATGGTGCATTCTTATTTGCAACTGCAGCACAGTGAATTTGTCATTTCCAGATCAACTTCTAGGGGTTATCTGTTGAAGATAGGAGGATGGGGTTGTTAAATTCTGCTTTCAGTTACACAAGGCACCTGCAAGCAGATTTTGGCCTGGGGAACTCAAAACTGTTCCTGAGAAAAGATTTAAGAATTGCTTTATGTAGTTAAGACATCATGCCAAATGTGTGTTTTGATCCTCCTCCGAGCATAAAATCCTCCTTTATTTACAAATGTGTTTTTGTTTATTTCTCTGTATTGTCTATGCTTCTGCTGCTATTACTTGTTAGATGGCTAACAGAATTATCTATGAGTAAGAAAAAAATATTCAAAAAGAGTTTCTGAATACTAAAGAACATAGACTGCTAAATTCAGACTCGGTGTCAGAGTGCAACTATGTCCAAATTTGGTCAATTAAATATCCAGGTCTCAGCCTGCACAGAGGTGCATACCTCAGAACCTATGGCTGACAGGGGAACCTGCAAGTTCATACTCCACAGATTATCTTCAGCTGGAGCCACAAAGAGGTATTCTTGGTAGATCCATCAATTTCATGTTCTTCCTCTTCTCTAAATCCATTATTTAACCCTCTCCCACCTTACCGCATTTCCAACTCCCAGCAGCTGAGAGAAGCTCTTCTAGGTGACTCCTCTATCTAGCAACTCTGTTCTTACAGCAGCAAACAGATTAGAATCAGGCCTGTGGCAACTGCGTGGTTTGTTGGAAGGGGAGTTGGTCCCCGCGAGTGCCAAGCTGGATGCTGGTTTGGGGTGAGTCTCCTTTGGTTTGAGAGGCAGGTATCCCTTAACTTCTGGCGGTCTCCACATGCTGTTGCAGGGGAGCAGATCTCCCTTGGCTGGTAAAGGGAGTTAGGGAGAGCAGGTCTGCTCAGTATGGTAGTGCAGGGTAAAGACAGGGAGAAAGAGCTCCCAGCTCAGCTCTTCAAACCTGAGACTGAGTAGACTGGCACCAGTGGGAGAGAGTTTGGCTACAACACTCCCATTCAGTGCAAGCAAGAGCTTTCCCTGGCCTCATCCTTCTGTACATGCACTTCTGCAGTGGCCAGAAAGTGTAGACCACATGGCAGATGTCCCCCTTGCACTCCAGATGTCACCGCTGGGGCACGCAGGAGGGGAGTTTGCCTTGCTTCAGCTACCAGAAGCACAGCAACAGTGGCTGAGCCTTTGGCCTGGAGCTGCCTGACTGAGCAGCAATCAGCCCAGTGCCAGACACAGAGAAGGCTGAAATTTTTCATTTGCAGATTGGTCTTTGTATTGACCTATTTTTCCCAACTCCTATTCCCATGTACCCAACTCCTATACACCATGATCATGCGACCCTGTACACACTGGATTGGCCCTCAGGATGTTGGAGAGATTTAATTAAATGATTCTGTGGGTTATGCTTCAGACATCACTGCCTCAGTTTCCATACACAGTGAGGGAGAAATGTGACCAGGGAATCTTGCAGTCCTAGCATTTGCTGCAGCACTGAACATATCCATTTGTTCTTTTCATTCCTAGCAATTGGTTTGCCTCGGTTTACACTACTTTAAGTTTTTGATCCCATCTTTGCAAGGAAACAGGCAAGAAACCTCTTTTTAAAATGAAAGCTGAGATTCTCCTTCACTGGACCCAGGAGCTGAACTCTTTATCTGCAGAGCGATATGAGCCCCACACAGCACAGGACTAATTGCTACCAGCTATGTGTTTGCTGTCAGCATGGGACACACGAGCGAGATGAACCTTGAGTCTGCAGACACCCTGCTTCAGCTCCTCAGGTCACATCATGACATATCCTGAAAAAAGGATGGAGGCACCATCTGGGAGCAGTATGATTCTATCATACCACCAGGCATAGCACGTACTGCTGTTTGTCTGGGAAATGAAAACTGATCCAGAGGATAGTCTGAATCTGGCTAAGTAATTGTAGTTTAAATATACCCATATATAGCCACTAGCTGAGGGGTGACATTTATCATATTTTAGTTCATTTTTATTTTATTTTAAATCTTTGCCAGATTTAATAGACATAAAATATGTCTCAGTAAATTCATGGAATTCTCCAAGTTCAGTTGAACCTGCACCTACTCAACAACTAATAGGTTTTAATATTGAAACTACAAAATATCATTTTATGCAGCACATAACATGTATTCATAAATAAACATGCATACAGACATTAAGTCAGTTATGAATGTAATTAGTAATTTTCAAGTCCTGACAAACATCAGGATTCTAACTGGAATATACCACTTGGCCTACTTGCACCATAATAAAACTTTCAGAGAAGGGCAGCATGTGTTTTTTAATTTGCTTTTCAATGGCTAGTAGCAAATAAATGAACATGGGGCTACTGGGTATGATAAATTAATATGCACACTGACAACTTATAACCACAGCATAGCTTTAGGGAATTACTGTATGAATATATATAAGCAATTATATGTTTTAAATGATTTATTTCATTTTCTGAATAAAATAGAGAATACAAATATAATGTTATATCCACTTCATATTGAACTTATTAAGTGGCGACCCTTTTAATTAGGAAATTAATGAATTAAACAGTTCATTATGGATAAGCATTCTTTCTGGTTGTTAAGAATTTGTCACCACAGACCTGTCATAGTCATTCTAATTATGATTAATACCTTATCTTGAATTCCATCTCCATTCACGTCTCAAGAACAAATGTAACTTCTATTATATGACCAAGCTTTATAAAAACAGGGTGATTTGCTTTTGGCCTTATACTTCATTCATTTTCACATTCATATTTAACAGATTTAGTAAGAACTAAAAACAGTCTTGTATTTATTTTTAATTTCTGAAATGTATTTTAACCACAACATGCTGTACAACCCTTCATGCTTTGCTGAACCATGGCTGTATGTTCAAGATAAATGAAATATCCCAACATTTTGATTACTTTCTTTCAAGTACACTAACCACTATTTTATGGGGTTTTTTTAAGTTGACATTACTATAAATGACATTTTTAATACCCTGAAACTCAAGATTTACTGTCACTGGACTAGATGCTGCAGGTCTTATTCAGACCTTACTCAGTCAAAACTCTCATAAAAGTCAATGCAAATTATATATTAGTAAGTACTTCAAGATTTGGTCTATTAGTAAAAGGTTTCTGCTCTCTGTGTGTATAAAATACACAGATTGTGAGGTTTAATTTATTCATATAACTTTATTTACCTAAATTGCAGTGATAGCTATAATTAAGTTTGCCAAACACTTTCCATTATAAGACATTGTTTTCAGTTGTTCATAATTTTGCAACATTTTTGTCTTTTGAGCTCAATTTTCCATGTCAGACTCTGCCTCAGGATGTTTGGGTTTTTTTAAAGTTTAGCAAAAAGGGTTTCGCCATTTCCCAAAATGAGGGTAAAATACATGTTGATTAATGAATTGATTGTAAGATTATTATTTTTTAAAGAAGTGCTAGCCCCTCCATGGTTGAAGTAGAGTGCAAGTAACGGCTTGAAACTTGGCAAAGGGGTCACCCTTGTGTCAGGTATGTGCCTTTTCTTGTTTCCATGAAAAAACACCCAAATTTGGCAAAGTTGTGAGCCTTCAAAAAGTCAGTCTTGAATTACATGATCACATATTATTTTTTCCATGGTATCCTTGCCTTATCTAGTACATAGGATAGATGTGCTTTGGGAATGAATCCAAGTTGTTTAGCAAATGAGGCTGTTGTCTATAGGACCCTGGCCTCATTTGTGGCAGAAGTTGGAAGGTGTGCAGTGAATGAGATGGGGAACTGCAGGAAGAGAAAGAATGGTCTCGTGGGTAAGAAAGTTGAATGGCAGCCTGGAGAACTGGATTCTATCCCCGCCTCTGCTGCAGTGCTCCTATTTGACACTAGGCAAGTCACTTAAACCAAAATGTTCACAGTTGGGCACTAACTGTGTGTTCCACAGTTGCTGGGTGTTCAACGTTACATATCTGGGACCAGAGCTGCAGAAGTGCAGAGCCCTCAGAACTGCAACTGGAGCTGTGCTTTGAATTCTATAAAAATGCCAAGTAATCTGCGCCTAGGTGTCTCAAGATGGGCATCCAAAATTAGTCAACACCTTTGATAATTTTGACCTTAATCTCTCTGTGCCTCAGTTCCCCATCATAAAATAGGAATACCAGTACTTATTCTCACAGAGTTGTTATGAGCATCCTGCTGTTTTGGTAAGGTCATCCATAAAAACACACAGGAGGAAATTAATAATGTTTCATTTAATGGAGGGTTTGAATGGCATGCCACAAATAAGATTAGGCAAAATACATTGAATGAGGAAGATAACAAGAAATATTGGACTAGCTACACCTTCAGTTGGCATTATCTATCCTGTGAACTGAAGGCGGCAAGGGACCTGCAGAAAAAAATAGTATGTGATTATTTAATTAAAGACTACCCCACAAAACATGCACACAGAGGAGCTGAATTAAGCTTGCATGGGAAATCTTAAATCTGCCATTTCCTAACTCTTCAAAACCATCCACCCAACCAACACACACAATAACCCCGAACATACAGACACTCACTGCAGCACCACCTCTCATTTCACCACCCACACAAGTCATCCACCTAGAAACCAGTATACACCAACCTAAATGCTGCGGGAGCCCGCCGACATAGCTACCACCTCTTGCGGAAGTAGATTCACTATGTCGATGGGAGAGCTCTCTCCTGTTAGCACAGAGCATCCTCACAAGACATGCTACAGAGGCACAGCTGCATCGGTGCAGCTGTGCCAATGTAGCACTTCTAGTGTAGACTAATGCTTAGACTTGCCTGCCCTAGGGAGCAGGGCAGCCTGGAGAGCCTTCTGCCCACACAACACCACACACAACAACCCCAAATTAATGTCACACTTTCCATAAAACCATAAACTTGAGTGGCAAAACCATGGTCATCACTAGAGTGTGGGTATGTAGCCCTATAACTCGCACATATCCAAAGACATGCGTCTATCATGGGGAATATGACAGAAAAGATTTATCTGTGTAAGAACCTTCTCTCTCTAGATGCCTCTGGGGCCCCTTGCTCCACTCCTCATCTTACAGAGAGCATCACTTCAGTGGAGTTTGGGTCAGTAGTAAAATGCAAAAGCTAATACTTCTTTTATCAGCCTGGTTCTCAAGTACATTAAGGCCCCTTTACATTGCCCTGGCAGTAATAGGAATAAAAGCATACATCCATTTTAAGGCCCCTTTAAGCTGCCCAAGCTTTGTTGTAATTGAAAACCAGGTCCAATGTGGGTTTTACTTATTTTTTTGGGAACTCTCTCATCCTGTAATCACACATAAATTGTTACCAAGAGGAATGCAATGAATGGATCATATCACGCTGTCTGTTTTTAAGCAGAAATTCCCACTGGTTTCAATATTTGTAAAATGTGAGATTATATATCAAACTGAAGCCTCATTTACTCAAATGTTGGGGTAGACTCCTCTGTGAGGAAAAGTGTCAGTTTCCAGAATCACAAACTCTTTATGGTGTTCTTTGTGCTTTTGTTGATGAACACTTTAGCAAAAGAAAAACAGGAGTTCAACCTCACATAGGCCAAACATATGCTAATCAAGGAGAGAAAACCTATTGAGATCTACCAGATCATTATTTTGATGTAATTAACTGGTAGTCCATTTCTCCATAAAATACAAGTATTTTAATTTTCTTCATCATTTGAAGCCCACCTTCATCTCACTTCAGAGCCCATTATAACCATGATAATTGAACTGCACTCACTGTAGAAGTCAACTAATCTAAAGTAAATAATCAGTGTGCAGTGAACGATTTTAATTATATTTTCCCATAGGTATATGGGGTCATGTGTTTAAGAGTGTTTGATGTACTTACAAATTATTTCTTTCAGCAGTCTCCACTACTGACTTAATGGGTCTGCTCTTTTGAGAGGCACCCTATATCATATTTATGATGCTGTCTTACTTAGGGATTGTACTACAGAATGTTGGATTCTTCTTTGTGGAAGTCACAGCATATAATGCAGTTCGAGAGTTGGCCCTTGAGAGACCATAGCTTTGCACTTCTGTGAGTTAGTAACTTACATCCAAGATGTTTCTAAATTCTGCCACTTTTTCCTCCTCAATATCTCCAAGAACTGCCCTTCACTCTCTATGGCCACACTCAAATCCTTTGTTCAGCCCTTCATTACGTCTGCCTTAATTCCTGCAATATCCTCCTCCTCTCTGGCTTCACAAGCACACACATTACCTCCTTTCAGTCCATACAAAATGCATTAATTTGATCATATAACTCCCTTTTTTAATCCTTCCATTAGTTTCCCAGGGAATATCATCAGATTTTAAGATTCTTGTCACCACTTTCAAAGCTCTGCAAAACTCTTCCCCACCTTACTTATTGCCCCTTGTATAGAGCTCCTCCCCTTTGTTCCGCCAATGCTCCTAACCTCATCTGCTTGTTTGCCAGATTTTCAAGCAATCACCTCTGTGCCTTCTTTCATGAAGCCCCTTAATGTAAGCAGGGGAATGGTCCTGCTATTGTGGGGAACTTTCATGGCTTCTGCACTACCCTGGTGAAGTGGGCTGGCGAAAGGATATGAGTCCTCACTCCCACTTCCTTTACCCAGAGGCCTCCCTGCCCTTGAGGACTCCCTTTCCACTCTCCTGTCTGGCAGAGTCCTCGTAACCCCAACGAGGCTGGGCTCAGGATTCCTGGAGGGCTCAACCCCCAACCCTGCTGTGGTCACTGAGGACAGGGGCTAGGGTGTCCCCACTCCAGGGTACTCTCTTTGCACTGCGCACCTCCCTGACCACTGATCACATCATACAATTTAAAGCAAATACAAGTTATTTAATTAACAATTAATTTTAAAAAAGAATAAGGAAAAATGGGAAAGGTTAAAGGAAAACACATCACCCTGCTCTGTGGCAGGGACCATCACAAACAGTGTCTTTGGGCATCAGAGCACTTCACAGTCTGTTCCTTGTAGGTCCCAGGCCTCCTTCTCAGGCCCTGGCTGCGCTGCAGGGACGCTGTGGGTCAGAGAGTTGCTCTGGTGGTGGCCACACTCTCTCAGGCTCTGGGTGGCAGGATCCTTCTCCCCAGTGTCACCCCTGCTCTGTCAGGGCTATGATCCCCCTCCAAGTCTGGCCTGCATAGCCTCTTGGCTGAGGCGTCTCCCTGTGCTGGGCCCACTGCCCAGGGTCCCCCTCGCTCTCCCCAGCTGCTCACCGCACCCAGCTCCGGACTGCTCCAGCCCCAGCCCCACTCTGCCTCAGCACGGCTGCTGCTGCTGCTCTGCCTTCAGCTCCCTGGGCTGCTTCTCTGGCCTCCCTGGCTCCAGTTGCTACAGCTCTGCTCCCCAGGCAGGTCTGCTCTGCAGGCTGCTTCTGTGTCTCTCTCTCAGCTCTCACCTGCTTCCTGGGCTGCTTGTCTGGCCCCTCTGGCTCTGGTTGCTGCAGCTCCCCTCCCAGGGCAGGTCTGCTCTCTCTGGGCTGTGCTCTGGCTTTTTGGGCAGCTTAGCTTGGGCCCCTACTCTCCCTTAGCTCGGCCACACTCTGTCTGACCCAGGCAATTTCAGCTCACATGGAGGACGGGACCCTCCCTGGCCTTCTGTCTCTTTGATTAGCCTGCCCGCCCTGTCAATCAGGCTGACCTGGAGCACTGGCCTCTCGCCATTGTTCCTGGGGACTGTCAGTCTCAGGGTCCTGATTTGCCATCGATCCCTCCCCTTTTAGTGCTGGGAGCTAGCAACCAAAACACTCCCACTGAATGTCAGTAAGGGGATAACAGTCCCCTTACATTAACCATGATACACCTCCATGATCTCAGCCACAAAGCTCTTATCTTGTTCACATTTCAGTCTTTCTTAGAGATCTACTTTTGCCACTTCGCCTAAAGTGAATCTTTCTGATTTGTAATAAATTGTATACAATTTGTCTATTATTCTCCTGACCTCTGTCCTTGGGTGGTGAACTCCTAGGATCAGGACTTTCTTAATGTCTGGAAAGTGCTTAGTTGCACTAATATATAAATAAATACTAATGATAATAAAGAACTTGGTTACGGGAATCCAATCACCTCAATTAAAACTGTATGTTTATGAAAATATGAAACATTTTAAAAGACCAGTTGCAAAAGAGGACAAATATTTGAGCAAGTTCTATATAAATAAATGTTAACTGCTTACTTTTTCATACAAAGGCTCTTGTTTCATAATCTAATGCATATAAAGGGCTAGTTTTAGTTGAAGACAGAGAAAATTCAGAACTGCAAAAAAGGGCAGAGTCCGCCAGCTGGGTGCTTGCTACTGAAAGGAAGTAGGCAGATCTAGAGATGTCTCTTTTACTTATAAAGAAGAAAAAGTAAATTCCTTGGATCTGATTCTCCATTGCCTAGCATTTTTTGTAGTCCATTACATTTGTGCCAAGAGAGCATGAACTGGTGCCAAATTTGAATTCTCCAGTCACTTTTACTGATGATAGCATTTTATACCCCACTTTGCACTCATTTTTCACAGGTATTCAGAAGTGGAGAATCAGACCCCCTTTTAATCTGACCTGTCAGCCAAGTGATCTCACTCTGATGTCTGATTATGGTCAGATTGATTCTCACACTAAAATCTTATATCTGAGCTTAGGGAAAAGCACTGTGCTAATGTTAGCTATAATGTTTCTTTCCCCTTTCCTGTATCTCATCTTACCTCTCTGCTGTGATACAAACCAGTCTTTAGTCTTCTCAGGACTTTGACTATATATATTATAGAAAGTTAAATCACGGATAAGAGTGTGACACACCCTCTACAGGAAAAATTTACTCTCTCTCTCTATATGTATCTATATGCACATAAATAACAGTTTACTTATAACCCTTGAAACAACTGTAGTGTCAATAACAACTCTTGTTTACAGACACTTTTACAGGGGGAGGGGTTCCCCAAGTTTTAATACTTGTTACTATCACAAGTTCAAATGCAAAATATAATTATGCATGTGCTTATACATACACTCCCTCAGGGCTCTTCTCTCGCATGATTTATCCTTTTTGGCATCTGTGGAATGGTATCCAAATCTTCTGTACTCCAGCTCCTTAAAGTGATGGTTTAGGAGAGGAGGAGATAGCCCCACAGTCTCCTTCGGCCTCCCCCTGAGTTTTTAAAAGGGCAGTATGCAACATGCACAACATTCAGAAATTCTAATCTTCTTCTTTTCCAGTGGGGTGAACGAGCTTTCAGTCTAAATCCAACAACACTGCAAAGTCCTGAGAACACAATCCTTAGAGCAGACTCTTCTGATTACTGAGCTGCTCCACAACTGAGTCCACTAGTTTGGCTCCCACTCCTATTTATAAACTCTCCCATCCCCTCTCTGAGTTCCCATTGGTTCCACTCTCAGAAAGTGACTCTCGGTGTGTCCTGCCAGATTGCTTGCCCACACTGGAAATCACTCAAGTAGCTTAAAATGGCTAATAAGCATACCTACCACCTGCCACACTCAATTTCTATATCCATCAGTCACTCCATCTGGCTCTGGCAAATCTGCTCTGCCATCACACTCACAAAGCCCCCAAAACAAAACTTAGAATTAAGTATCCTTGTTGTTTCTTCTGCTATTTACACCACTAAATGCTGCAATGCAAGCATGAGAGTCACACAAAGTATTATGATTATTTTATTATTAAAATGTGTGGTATATAGTCTAGATATTATTTTCAGAAAATATTTCTTTACCTATTCAAGATCTAATTAAAAATCACTGGAGGAGATTTCCTTTAAAAGAATGAGCCAAAATTTTTATCCATGTTAGAAAATATACACTTTAGTTGCTGATTTCAGTGCCTTTTCAAGTAAACTACCAAACCACTTGACTCTATCAATAATCTCACTGGACAATTGTTGGGAATGCAAGTTGCTGTTAAATGAATCAGATAAATAATTATCTATGTCAGTGCTAAAAAGGAAAGGGCCCTTGAGCTCTTTACTGTGTTTACAGAGCATCTGCACTGTCCTGACTGATCCTGAGGACAGTCAGGAGCAGGACAATGTGCAAGTGGATGTCGAGTGGCTCTGAAGTGTTACAGCTCCCCCACCCCCAAGTTGATCCTGTTCCTGTAGAAGTCAATGAGATGTTTATCAACTTCAGTAGGAGCAGCATCAGACTTACAGTGCCTTCTTTCCTGGTATGGCTACATTGAGTATTGTAGGAAATTCTCTTCCTGCTGCTCTAGCACTGATGCAGCATAACCAGACCTAGCTACAGTGAGAGTGCTAGCACGTACAGGCTTTTTAACCACTATCTCACCAGACATCTGCACCGATCACGTCTGGAGGACACAGTGGTTAAAAACACTGATGGGCAGTGCGCTGCAGAACAGAATGTGGGCCTGTACTTTGGCAGCCATCATGTAATTCTACATGGAAGTTCTTTAGCTGCTGTCATTGTTCAATATTTGTTTTACGATCAGCAAGAAGGTTGTTGTGAAAGTCGACAATATTTCTTGTGGGAATACAGTCAGAACCATCAACCCCTAATAAACATAAATTAGGATCTAAATCATGTTAACCTCCCGCCAGAGAGCAGAAAAAACAGTGAATGTGTCTACTGAAATTAAAAATTAATAGCCATTAGAAAGGACTATAAACAGGAGAAAGGATGTGTAAAAGAGCAGCTGGGGACAGCATTTATATGTACTTTTAACTATATATAGTGTACTGGAGAGAAAAATAATTTTTATTTCAGTGAGAAAAATTTTTCCCTATAAACTCTTCAATGTGGTGACATTTGTTAAATGTAAACTTTATAGCATTACTTTAAATAGTACTTAAGAACAGAATAACATTCAAGGCTTCCTTTATTATAATGAAACATAGTGCTAAAAGCAGGATTATCAAATATCCAGCCCACAGGCCAATCTGATCTGCTTCAAATATGTGTGTGATCTGAAGACATATTCAGGTTATGCAGAGTCCAAGTTTTCATTAAAAAAGTAAGTTTCTAGAACTCATGATTGTGAAGAAACACTCAGTTTGTATTTTGAAGGTTAACTGAGGCAGTGACACCTGCCTCAGTCTGCAAATGGCCTGAAACAATGGCTCTGAGAGGTTCCAACTCTGCTAATGGTTTACTGTATTATCTTGGGCAAAACACAGGGCTTCATATTCCTTGGGTGAAATCTTGGCTTCTTTGAAGTCCAGAGTAAAACTCTCATTGATTTTGATGTGAGTCAGTATTTCACCCCAATACACAAAATGAGACTAAAAATACTTACCTATCTCACAGCTGTGTTTTCAGGCTTAATTAAATTAATATTTTGAACTTGTTTTTGTTTTTTTTTACATTGTTATGTGCAGCACTGAACATCTCAAATGAATAACAAACCAGTCTGATATCTTTGAGTGAAAGGCACAATAGACAATACTGAGAGAGAGCCTGTGCTGTACCTCCTAAGAAGTGCAGCATAGACAAAAGAGAAGGGGGCAAAAGAAACGTTGCCTCACCTTTGAGCCTTTTGGATTGTGGGCTACTGTGAGGGACAACCCAGCTATGGTGTAACTAACGTACAGCAGCCTTCCTAGAGGAACACCCTTGCCCAACCCCCTGCGCTGCTCCTTCTCCAAGGCCCCACCCCTGCCCTGCTCCTTCTCCAAAGCTCCGCCTCACTCACTCTATCCTCCCTTCCCTCTGTCTCTTACTCTGCCCCACCCTCACTCACTTTCACCGGGTTAGGGCAGGGAGTTGGGGTGTGGGTTCCGGGCTGGGGCTCAGGGGTTTGGAGTGTGGGAGGGGGCTCAGGGCTGGGGCAGGAGGTTGGGGTGCAGTAGGGATGTGGGGTGCAAGCTCTGGGAGGAAGTTTGGGTGCAGGAGGGGCTGCAGGGTGCAGGCTCCAGCTGGGAGGTGCTTACCTCAGGTGGCTCCCAGTCGGTGACACAGCAGAGCTAAGGCAGACTCCCTGCCTGCCCCAGCCCGTGCCACTACCATATGTCCCTGCACACACACCACTGAAAGGCATGTCTCTGCTGCCCCTGGAGGGGGGGGCAGGGGGCTCCATGCACTGCCTGAGTCCATAGGCACTGCCCCCGCAGCTCCCATTAGCACAGTTTCCAGCCAATGGGAGCTAGGATTGCCAACTTTCTACTGGCACAAAATCAAACACCTTTGCCTCGCCCCCTACCCTGCCTCTCCCCTGAGGTCCCACCCATGCCCCACTTCTTTTTTGAGGCCCTGCCCCTGGTCACTCAATCCTCCCCTCCCTCTGTTGCTTGCTATCCCCACCCTCACTCACTTGCTCATTTTCACCAGGCAGGCTCAGGGGGTTGGGGTGCAGGAGTGGGTGAGGTCTCTGGCAGGGGTGCAGTCTCTGGAGTGGGGAAAGGGATGCGGGATTTGTGGTACAGGATGGGGCTCTGTGCTTGGACTGAGGGTTTAAGAAGGCAGGAGGGATATCAGGGCTGGGGCAGGGCGTTGGGGTGTGTGTGAGGGCTCTAGCTGGCAGTGTAGACTCTGGGGTGGGGCTGGAGATGAGGTGTTTGGGATGCAGGAGGGTGCTCCAGACTGGGATCAAGAGGTTTGGAGGGTGGGAGGAGGATCAGGGCTGGGGAAGGAGGGTTGGGTCCTGGGAGAGGGTCAGGGGTGCAAGCTTTAGGTGGTGCTTATCTCAAGCAGCTCCTGGAAGCACCAGCATGTCCCCCCTCAGGCTTCTACAAAGAGGCATGGCCAGGTGGCTCTGTGCCTTCTCTGTCTGCAGGCACCACCCCCGCATCTCCCATTGGCTGCAGTTCCCAGCCAATGGGAGCTGCAAGGGTGGTGTGTGGGATGGGAGCAATGTGTGGCGCCCCCGGGCTGCCCCTACATGTAGGAGCTGGAGGGGGGACATGCTGTTTGCTTTCCGGGGAGTCATGTGGTGCAGAGGCTAGCAGGGAGCCTGCCAGCCCTGCTGTGCGGCGCCAGCAACCGGACAGTCAATGGCCTGGTCAGTGGTGCTGCCCTGAGTCGCCAGGATCCCTTTTCGAGCGGGTGTTCCGGTTGAAAACTGGACACTTGGTCACCCTAAACGGGAGCGGCAGAGTCGGCTCTCGAGGTGGGGGCAGCGCATGGAGACCCCTACATCCCCCCAGAGGCCACAAGGACATGTAGCTACACTGGCTGCTCCCAGGAGAGACGTGGGGCCAGGGCAGGCAGGGAGCCTGCCTTAGCTCCACTGCACTGCTGGACTTTTAGCACCTAAAATCTCCCAGTTTGGCTTCAATAGCCTCTGGGAGATAGGGCCTGATTCCGGGAGACTCACAGCATAACCGGGAGTTGGCAACCCTATTTAAGAGGTGCTGAGCTTCCTCAACTCCACCTGAAGTCTCCATGAGCTGCTTGCTGCAGGTACTCACTTCATAGGCGTGTCTGTGTCAACACTCATTATTAGTCAATGACTTCGGAACTTTAGGCCTCGCTAATGGTTTGTTCCATAGCATCTTATTATTATATATTTCCCTTATTCCTTCACTTTTAAAGATTTGTCTGTAGAATGAAAATCTGAACTAAGTTAGATACATTTATTTTTTGTGTTATATGAAACTGTTTTTATTGTTATGAAATGCAGGACATATTTAAACATCGAGGCATATATTGTATTGGGCATATATTTAAAAATGCCATTTGTGGATTTTCATCTCAGGTCTCATAATATTGGGTGTTTTTGTTAGAGACACAGTAACTGAAGTAATGTGAGTATGAGAGCATGTCAGCCTTAATTTTAAAGAAAAATAAACTTGTAGGCCTATGGTTGCAGAGAAAACAGAGAAAAGCTTGAAAACCTGAATCCTAATGAATCAAAACCCAGAAGACGAATAAAAAGGACCCAATATTTATTACTTCTAAGCCAATCTCATGATTTTTGGGGGCCCCACTCATAAATTTTGAATACTTGGAGTTGACAGTACTGTGCCAACTATATGTTGTAAATTGGTAAGGCAGTATGCTAAAAAAAGGAAATTTTGTCGTATGTGCAGAATTTTGAAGAAGGTGGTGTAGTAAGTTATTCTGTTTTTTGGCATAGCAAAATTCAGTGAGTGTATATATTCCTGAATTAGTGGGGGCAGGGGGAAATGGAAAAAAAAGCACTCATTGGAGGGGCTCATGTTTTGTCAGTTAAGCCATTCTCTCTTGTGACCCAGAGAAATTCCTTAATACATTAGGATGGCATCTTTCCCCTTGACAAGATTATATATTCTCCACTTCTGCAGCTGCTTCCTCCCCCTCGGCATCTGCTTTTATAGTGGAAAATAAATACAAATCTGCTGTTACTAAGAACACAATCTTTTGGGCACAAAACTCTTCCCATTACATAATTCACTGGAAAGTAATCTGTAAATAATTTACGTTAGGGTTGGTTGGTTTTTATCAGAAGTTAAATGACAGGTTGACAAAACAACATAAGCAAGGATGTTTGTTCTCTGATGTCTGAAGAAAAATGTTTCAGGAGAATTTATTTCTCTTGTATTTGTCTCTAGTATTGATAGAATAAAATGCTAGCCCTAACGCAGCTACCTTTACTCTGCAATATTGCTCAATGGTACATGTTTTTGCATATGGTCACTCACCTTTTTATTATTGTTTCTCCACTGCCATTGCAAAGAGAGGATTTTGCAAATTTGACATATAGTTAAATGTTAAAAATAATTGCCTCTTACAAATATTTTCCAAATTGCAGCTCATACTCCATAAGACTTTCTGAATAATATTTTTTAAAAGCCTGATACAGAAGCCAATTTTAGATAATGACTGTTATTTTGCCTTGGAATAAGAGGAAAAACATCACCGCGTGCTTGTTATTTAGCTCATGTAGCTCATCTGATTAGTTGCTATTAAAGTTAACGTAATACACATACTCATCCTTCAAAACAAGTGAAAAGAGTACCCTGTAACTTTAATAATGCCACTGGGAATATGTCTGACCTCACACTTCCAACCCTGACATTGTTTAACTATATCCCACAACTTGTGAATTTCAATTATTTGTTCAGAGGGACCATTCATAATTGCCTGGTGTAAGCCTGCCTTTAGGATGCAAAGCAGAAAACAATGAAAATGCTACACAGGCGAATTAGAACAGCAGCACTTAAATGTATAAATTAACTGGGCCTCTTTTCACAGCTTTCTCTTTCTATTCTGAGAGGCTTCGGTCTTGTGACATCAAAGACAGGATTATGTGAGAAGATAAAAACTTGATCTAATGTCTATGTTTGAAGTCATGAAAGTCTTCCCCTCTCCAAGCCAAAATAACCCTCCTTATAACACAAAAAAGCCAGGGTCCAGGTGCAGGGTGTGTGTGGAGTTTCATCATACACTAGAGTATATGAAGCAGGCCAAATGATGGTACATTAAGCCATAATCTTCCCAAATGTGCTAAAGGATTGTTTGTGGGCTTTGGAGGGTTTGTTCTGCAAGTTAATATGTTGTTTTTCTTTAAAACAAAGACTGTTATGCATGTTGTTGGGATGGTTCTTTAATGAGAATTTAACTTATTTCATGTGATTGCAGGGAAGGCTACTAAGGAGTTATTAGAGTAGAAGAGGGGAACACCAAAATACAATTTCGGTTACTAATGAGCTTACTATGATCATTTTTGTAAGGTACCGCATGCCTTATATCTTATCTCTTGTACATTTGATACCATGGGGGAGTGTGTGTGTGTGTGTGTGTGTGTGTATAAAAATAGGAATTTGAATATAAGGCAAAATTAGAGGCTTTTTTACATTTCAAATACTTGGCTTCTTTCAGCAGGGAAGTACTGTATTCCAAAATGAAAATTCTCTGTAGCTAGGTGATATGATCTGCTTTGAACCTCAAAGGAATCATCTGGGATGAATACAAATCTTTACAACTTCACTGACTCACATGGTTACAGGAAGACTTTTTGTTTTAACACTTGCAAACGACAAACCCATGACTTTTAGAGTTCTCGCTTTTTAAGTAGTAAATCAGAATTCAAGTGGGTGGTTAATCTCCCAAAGGCCAAAATAAGTGCTCCTGGGCAGTTTATTACTCAGGCTGACTATTAGAAACATTTTCAAATACTAAATGCTAGTGAGTGTGATTGCTTTCTACACAAGACTGAGATGTGGCTATGTTAGCTTCTCTTTCGTCTAACTTTGTGAAATTAGGCTCACCTTCCTGAACCAAAGAGATTAGAGATAACCAACTTCTAAATCACAAAACACAGACAATCAGATTCAACAGCCAACACAAGAAACGTGCACCTTCCCAACATACCAAAGCATCTTCATATTCTCAATAATTTCAGCTGCATGCAGAATGGGCTACAAGGCTGCTGTTATACTCCATTCTCCTCCAATAGAGTGGTATACTTGCTTTGACTTTAAAGTGGAGCATTTATCCTGGTAATACAAATGTTTATATACTTCTAAATTCCACTGTTATCAGTGGTTAAGAAAAAGAAGTTTATTTTCTATAAGTCTGGAAAAAATATTTTCCATAAGTTGTTGATCATTACAGCAATTTAATACTTCTGTTCAAAAAACAGTTGAATTTTTAAGCTTTGTGCTTCTTGTAATTATACGATAGGGGATGTAAGACAATTTTATATTGCTTTGTACCATTATAACTGGGTACGCATAATGTATAACTTCTCCCTCCCACCACCACCAACCCATACCTAATTACCAATAAGATGATTTCATCTTCTGTTTCTTTTCTGTCTGAGTTAATCTTATCAACGACATTGATAATTTTCATCCTGTGGAATATTTAGAATTGGAGCTTCAAGCTGTATGACACCCTCCCATAGAGGAAGATGTTAGTATACAGTCCATTGAAGACCCATCAATAATGCCTTTCCAAAATGATTAATTGATAAACTGTGCTTTTGAATGTTTCTTCATGATGCAGAACTTCGTAATAATACTAAGTGTGTGTGTTCATTCATTATATTTTCCAAAGAATCATGAAATGTGAGAATTGGAAAAAATGTGTTTTAAAATGGCCTTAGCGGTATGCTATAACACCATTATGTCAGGTCAGACTTGCAAGTAGGAGATTTTCTTCTAGTCCAGTTTCAGGGCACAGTGGTGATGTTGAAGTGCTTGCAAGACTACAAAGAAAGGTTTTCATTACTTGATGGTGGTGGGAAGGCCCTCATGGAAGACTTTCAGGATGTTAATGGGGGGAGCAACTTTAATCCTGCAAGAGGCCCTCGAAGCTCCTTATAGTATTTGCAACTCTGGGTGGTCCTACCAATCCTTTGTGGCCATTAGGGTCTCGCTAAACATTTTGCGGTCAATGCAATTCTTGGAAATTCTACAGGTCTTGGGGAGAGGGACTATTAGAATATTTAACAAGCTTTCAATAACCTTTGCTGCTACTCTGTTGCTTTCATTCTCACAGCTTCTTTAATTCCCAACCTGTCAAAAGTTGAAAGAGCACTTTGAAAACATTCTGTGTGAGATACAGAAGAAGAGCAGGTTGGTAGGCAGAGTTACTGGATACAAATAAAAGTTCAGAAACCATTAACAAGGGCTGCTTAGTGCTAATGCCAACTAGAGATAACTTTAATTGTGCATGAGACTTGTAAATCAGGT